>NC_088200.1:74997420-75218904 GCF_028769735.1 Zonotrichia leucophrys gambelii | reverse complement strand
CTCTTGTTTTCATTCAGATTACTTCCTAAGGAGTTTCTTTCTCACCTCAGACTGGGATTTATTGTTATATTCACCTCCCTACTCACATCTTAAAAGTTTTGTTCCAAGTGCTGCCATGGTTTGATAGCATTGAAGGAGAATAACTCCAGTAATTGCAAAGAAGAAAGGAGGGGGGCTAGAGTAGAACTTTGCCTATTGTGTTTGTATTTGAAGGTGTCTTTGTGAGCTTGGAATTGGGAGTCTTTTTATTTTAATCATAGGTGGAGAGCTCAGATGGAGACATTGCTAGAAGAAAACCAGGGGTAATACAATTTTCCAGCCTCCTTTGGCTGTGAGGTCATTAGGGGCAATGCACTGAAGCATCATGCAGCTGGATCTTTCTTGGAAAAGTGTGAAAAGTCTTTGCAAGGTCCAGGCCATGTTCAAAGGCAAATTTATATTGGTTTTGGAAATGTCTTCTGAAGAGTGGGTTTGATTTTTAGGATGGAGCTGTTTAATACTAGGGGTTTTTTTATGGTCTCTGATGACGTCTGTAATTGCAAATGCTGACGTCTGGAAAATCATGTTGTGGCTTTAAAGTTTTTATTTCTGTAGAGTAGAGAGTACATGAATGTGCTAGTGTCCCAAATGCTGAGCCTCCAAATCGAGGAGAAAAAAAGGGAAGAATGAAGTAGTTACATAATCTATCATATCCTTTCAGTTGGAGTTGGTTCAAGTGGTTCTGTCAGTGGTGTGAGAGGAGAATGAAATGTGAGCCGTGAGTTACACATGCCAAAAACCAAAAAAAAAGAGGCTTTTGCCACAGTGTGGTTGGATATTTGGCTTGAATGGTACATCCTCCAGTTCCTTGCCCATTGATAAGGGAATAAGAACATATCTCTTACCTTGTAGGTGAGTGAATCCTCTTAACTTTCTCCATGCCAAATTATTTCAATTTCCTTAGTCTGTCCTCATTTGACATATGCTGTAGCCCCCTAATAATGGAATGCAATCACCATGCTGGTTTTCTTTTCCTCTACAACCTGATTGAATGTATTTTCCACTTTTTTTTTTTTTAAATGAAGGCTAATACCCAGAGGAACAGGTATCCAGAATTTTCAGATTTGGATACAGATCAGGTACTTATTTTCAATATAGTTACTTATCAAAGATAATAATTCAGAATATCTGTGAAAAAAAAATCTGGATAAAATTATCAAAATCCTGAAAATATAGTTTTGATTTTTTTATCCTTTTTTATTATAACTTCTTAGAATAAAAAATTAAAGAATAATTGCAGGTCTTCTGCCTGCATGCCATGTGTAATAACCCACCAGCATAACTTAAAAACACAGTAATGTGTACACTTTCCTTCCATGTTTAAACTAAAATGAGGTATTATGGCCTAATTCTGATTTTACTTTTTCTGATTAAGTTGGTCTGTAATCTTACATGATGCCTGAGCATTTATCACTGGTATTCAGAGGGGTGGATTTTCATCTTTACTTGTTTTGTTTGGTTTTTGTGGGTTTTGTTTGGGTTTTTTGTTGGGTTTTTTTGTTTGTTTGTTTGGGGTTTTTTTCTTTGGGTTTTTTTCTTTGTGGGTTTTTTTGGTGGGTTTTTTTGGTGTTTTTTTTTGGTTTAGTTTTGTGTTGTTGCTGCGGTTTGGTTTGTGTTTAGTGTTTTTGTTTTTTTTGGTTTTTTTTTGGGGGGGGGGTTTGTTTGTTTGTTTGTTTGACAAAGCAAAGGCACCTGGATCCCCTCGTGGATATGGACCAAAATCCCCTGAACTGACATCATTTCATTGCGGTGGAATTGATAATTTCACTGATGGGTGGAAGGTCCAGGCGTGGCCTGGCAGAGGCAGCGTGCTTTCTCACCGAGGTCTGTGTTGGGTGTTCAGTGCTCCTTGTAAATTTCCACAGCAGTTCTTGTGATTAAAGGACAGGAATTATGTTTCTGGCGGTTCTTGGCAGGTATAGTGGCAGCAGTGTGGGAGATTAGCACAGAGAGATTTAAAACAGAGACATGGATGGACCCTGTCTGTCACCATCTCAGTCATTTCTTTTCTGTGGCTGATACATCCTTTCAGTTTTCAGCTTTGTTTTGAGGTTCTCTTCAATCCTTATTGAAAAAGCAATTAACTGGAATTTAAGATTCTTCCCAGAAGTGTGTTGTGTTGTAGCTATCTGCTTCTAATTTTTAATTGAACAGCCTTGCCTAGGAAACGCTTTTGTTTTTTGGACAAAGCACTGTGTGTTTTGCATATGTATTTGTATGACCCACGTAACTTCCACTGTTTTGAAGGCCAGTGCAGTTTCAAATATGTTGAAATTAAAATGCCTGGGAGATTTTTGTGCTCACTCACAGCATAACGGAAGGGGGGGATAATTAAAATAGTTGGGAAATATCATTAAGCATTGAGCTTGGCTTTGTTCAAGCTGAATTTAGACTGTTGCTTCTGCTGCTGGAGAAGATGGGTCTTTGAATAAGATGTTTTCTCCTGACTGTTTCCTCCATCAGCTTGATGCTAGAGAGGGGTTGTGATGGAGAGTGCTGATGGCAGTAGGCAGAGATTTGACAGAAGCACAATGGGTACGTCTTCAGTGAGAGATCTGGTAGGTGGGGAGCCTTTGCAAAAATATTGCAGGAGAGACAGAGGAAAGTGCTTTGTGCTCAGAAGTTTCTGCTGCTGAAAATGAGAAGGCTTCGTGTTCCTGTCAGTCGGGACAAGCATGATCAGACAGCACGTGTCCCTGTGGAACAAAGAGCTGTGCAGTCACTTGGGGAGGCTGTGTGCCCCACTCAGGGTGCTGGGGCTTCTCAAGAGCTGGTGCAAGTGCTGCTGTTTACAGCAAGGTGCTAGTCCACACTTTTGTGTTAGAATCTCAAAACCAGTTCTTTCAAGGCTATTCTGTCATCTTTTTCTTTGCTCTGCCTCTCCAAAACTTCTTGGCTTCTTTTAGTCATATTCTTCTTATTATCTAATTTATTGGTAATATTTTTTAAGCACTTTAAAGTCTTTTTTTTCCTAAGTGATGCAAGGTAAAGTGGTAACAATCTTGAGTTATATAATGTATAATACAGAACTCAACTGTACTGTCTGCCAACCTATTGTCTGGTGCTGTAGACTTGCTTTTTTTCCCCTTTTGCTAAAAAAGCCTTCTAAAAGGCTTGGTGACTCAAAAAGAAACTGAAATAGTATTAAGTGGTGTCCTGAATGAGTGTGCTTGAGCTTGCTCAAAAAATCACCAGCAAGGGTGTGAACCAAAGTCAGATTTAACATTAAAGCTGCACAGTGGTAATGTGAAGAATGGAGAATCAGAGAGGGGTGCTGTGGCAGTCAGGAGGTTTGTGATCTAAGGACACAGAGCTGCAGCTGCCCAGCAGTTGAGACAAGACACAATAGTAAGAGATAGTGTAGAATTCAATGAGTAAATGCTCCCTTTTTGTTGTTTGCTTGCCCAGCTGTACGTTGTTGTATGAAGTTTAAGGCCCACTCTGAAAGAAAATACAGCGAATGATCCCACCTGATGGGAAAGAGCACAGATCATTAACATTTTATTTACAACTTGGCACAAACTTGGGTGGCATAGGGATATGAAATGCTCCGTCCTTGAGGACAGAAAGGGGGCTTGGGATTTGGAAATGATCCCAAAAGCACGATGAAGGGCTCATGTTTCATGGCCTGTCAGTGAGGTGCAAGAAAGAGAGATGGGGAGAGCCTTCCACTCCTGATTTTAGGATATACAGCAGAAATGTGCAGTTTCATTCCTGTGCATTTTTCATCTTTGCTGTACAGATATGCAGATATGTAGAAATACTTGTATTTGTCCTTAGGAATAATCCCAAGGTGTTGTGAGAAGATGATTGGCTCTGTGTCCTCTCTCCTTCCTCGCTCCCACTTTGATTGAGAAACAGCTGTTGGTCCATTGTGGGGTATAATAGAAAGAGTATTATTTAATCAGTGTGCATGTAGTATGGCAGATCCTGGGCAGGGTTTTCCTGTGCTTTACTTTGTGGTGTTCTTGTTGCCTTGGTTTGTTTGTTTGTTTGTGGTTGGTTTTTGTTGCTGTTTGATTTTGTTTCATTGTAGTTGGTTTGTTTTTGATTTGATTTGGTATGGGTTTTTTTTTGGTGGTTTTTTTTTTTTTTTTTTTTTTTTTTTTTTTTTTGTTTTGTTTTGTTTTGTTTTTTTTTGTTTAATTTGTTTGAAGCCCAGCGAGTAGAGGGACTTCTTCTGCTTGGCATAATCCTGACTTGGAGGATCTGCTGATTTTGGGGACACACTTGTGCAGCTGGCTTACCAGTTGATTTATCTGGAAAGAGGAAAATTATGTTCTACAAATGTTAATTTAAAGGTATTATTACATTCAGGTTAGTTTTTGAGTGCCAAAAGTTGCTTTATTGCTGGGAGTGCACCATTCATTGTTTCTGGAATGCCTTGTCCAAAGCAGGCAGATTGATAGAGCAGAGATTTTTAAGATCTCATTCTAGCTCTCTGGAAGCTGCCTTTTAAAAAAGAAAAGAGGACCTGCCTAGGTATCTGAATTTAGTTTCCCCCTTTTGTAAATTCTACTGTGATGAAGCTCAATAAAATGTAAGAAAATGGATCAATGCCTGATTAATTTCCTAGCATGAGGCACATCTCTGTCAGGCTGCAGGGGGAAGGAGCAGTGGGACAAGCACAGGGCAGATTGGTCCAGGCTTCTGGTGGGACCAGACCAGTGTGAGCTGCATCCTCCCAACATCCATCGTGTTCTGTACAGCTTCTGCAGAACATTTTTAACTGCAGACAGAAGTTCAGCTTACCTCCCAAAATGTCTTTTCAGTGGCAGCCTCCCCACGTCTTGGATAAAAGCAATCTGAGCTAAGAACAAAGAGCCACCAGTATCATATCAGGTAGATCATCATGAACAGACAGCTGGGCATACCAGAAAATAAACACTGGCCTTAGCTGAGTGTTCCTGTGTATATTTGAAATATATGAATATATATCTGTATATATAAAGGAAAGTGAATATTGCTGGAGGTGAGGGCTCTGCTGTGTGATCTGATAGCTGTGCAAGATATTTCCTGTTAAGCATTGCTGATCACTGGCTAGGAGCTGCCCTGTGATGGGACTGCTTGGATGATCTGCTTGATAAATTGAGCCTTGCACTGTGGTAAGAAAGAGATTTTAAAGGTAGGGGTGTTATACTGATTGTCATCAATCATGTTAAAACTAGTGCGTCACTATAGGACAGGAAATAACACAACATGGACATGCAGCTCTCTCAAGGTAAAACAGAGGGAAGTTTAATTTCTGACTCCAGCATTTATAGATTTCCAAAAGTGACAGTGGATTGGAGGGTGAAAGTGCCACCTCTCCAATCACACTGGACAAATTACCAATCCATCAAATTTCTCTTCCTCCATCAAAGAATGCAAAACAATAAGTGATTTACATAAAGTGAGAAAGTTTGTTACAAGAATATAAACATCAGAAGATTTAGAAAAACTTAAAAAACCAGGGCCACACTAGTAAACTCTGCAAGCTTGGGGTATTGAATAGAAAGAACTTCTGCATCAGAAGTTCGGGTTTAATTTGTCCCTCCAGTGTTTGTTCACAGCCATACACGACGGAGGAAATGAGTGCATTTCAGGGGTTTCTCTGCCACGCTGAGAGCTGGTTTTTGTGTTTGTGGCTCCCCCAGGCTCAGAGCACGTTGGAGGGGGCTGGAGCTGCCCTCTGTGGGGCTGCTCAGAGCGAGTGCCCCCGGGGCAGTGCTGAGCTCACAGCACTCACCCCATCTCACAGGGCGCCCTGCTCAGCCCGAGAGCTGCTCTCCAGCGGCGCTCTGAGAGCTCTTGCCTGTGAATCATGCTCTGCACATCGCTCCGAGGACGTGTGGAGCTGGCAAACAGCCTCCTTGAGATCAAGCAGGTACAGCATCTGCGTCTTCCCTCTGTCCGCAGAGCCGGCTCCTCTGGCAATTGAGGGAAATTGAAGTGACGTGGTGGGATTGTCTGGGTTCAGCCTTGACTATTGCTCATCCCGCCTGTTCCTAGGTGCTAATAATAAATAGTTTCCTGGCAGTTGTTGATCCTTTCTACTTTCCAAGACATGAGTGCAATGTGTCTCATCCCGTTCTTGAGACAGGCAGATGGAAGAAGCCTGAAGAAGATTTCTGTGTGTGGGTGCAGAAGCTGCTGGAAATGCAGCTGTGCTTGTGTATTTTGCCCTGTGCTCCTAGTTCTGCCCCGACAGAAGGGATGTGGTCTCATGCACAGCCCTTTGCTTTTCTCTATCTTGCTTACTCCATTTCTTTGGCAGCTCCTGCCTCTGAGTTCCTAGAGCTAAAAAAATGTTTTCTTAGAATTCCTTGGTTCCAGGCTTCACGCTTGTCAGTGTGGTTGGAGTTCTTTTCAGATGTAGTTCTTCCCGAGAAAATCAGAAAATGTGTTGAGAAGTGTTGGTAGTTCAGATGGAAAAAGGCAAGCAAGGAGTTTTTCTCAAGATTTTCTCTGTGTGTGTTTATATATTTGTAGGTGGAGGTGCATGTGAGCAAGCAGATACAAATATGTGTGTGTGTGTGTATGTATATTAAAGTGTGTCAGAGTTGCTTCTGGGCTTTTCAGCACCTTCTGGCATTCAGGAGGGGTCTGGATGGGGCATTTTAGAAGCTGGAGGTGCTGTGGGGTGCTGTGTTGTATGTGACATTCTGATAACACCATGTGGAGATTTCTGTTTGGTTTTCATGGACAGCAGCCATTTGTGTCAGATACTCAGGAAAGGTGACTGTGCTGCTGTTCTTCTGCAACAGCAGTCCCCATCTCTGGCATCTGAAAGCTGCTCAGAGCAAACGTGGGGAAACACTTGACTCTGCCTGCAGAAAAAGCTGTGCCTCTAAAAATGTGTGTGCTCGGTGCCAAAAGAACAACTGCTTGGAAATGTCCCTGAGGCTTTGCCAGAGAAGCTGCTGCAGCTCTGTGCCAAGGCTCACCCAAAAAGGGAGGATGGTTGTTCTCCATTTCCACAGACACACTCAGAACCGAGCCCCCTTGATGCCTCAGGTTTTAGCTTTGATATTTTTCACATTCTGTGCTGCTTTAGTGTGTGGGTCTGGGCTCCATATCAGGGCATGGTGAGCTCTGTGCACAGAGCAGGGAGACAAAACAATTCCTGCTCTAGTTTGGGAACAAATGCCCCAAATCTCAGCCCAAGAGCACAAACCCCGTGGGCTGGAGAGAGAAAAACAAGCAGGGTGGGACTGCCTGGGCTAAAGCTGGGATGGGACAATGAACTGCAAGGTGCAGATGGAGCAGAGCTGATCCCAGGGACAGACCCCATGCCCCTCGTGCATTTTGGGGCCATTTGGGTTCATTTTGGGTGCAGCCCTGGCTGGGCTCTGGTGCTGCCCAAGGTGCATCCATGGAGGAGATGCTGTGAATAAATCCAAGCTTTATTCTGGAACTCTGTCCAGCATCACCCTGATAAAGCATCACCCTGAGCTAGGAGAGGCTGGATAGCAAAGGTAACCCAGTCGTGACAAGTGAAGGAAAGTCAGTTTCTGCCTCTTGCAATCTCTGCTGCTCACAGTGACTTTGAGAAATGTCACAAAGTCTCTGTTCCCAGCCCAGCACTTGAAGAAGCAGTCAGAGCTCTTCATTTCTCGGTCTCAAGGTTGTTTATTGTTCCTTGTCTATAAAATTCTTTCTCCTGTCCTGCCCAGGTCCCTCCAGCAGGACAGTCAGAGGCACTCTGCCTGCCCCAGGGCAGTGTTATCTTTTTATACTGAAAACTACCTGTACAATATTTACAGTTACTTCCCAACACCCATCACCTGTGTTAGACAGTGAGCTTCTACTCAAAACCAATCCAAAAGTGCCACCATCACCCAGAAGATGGAGGCCAAGAAGAAGAAGGAGAAAGGCTGGACATGCCCAGATTCCTTCATCTTGCCCCCTGAACCCCCCATTCTAAAAACCTAAAAAAGATTTTTCCACTCTGTGATAAATTTACTGTCATTCGACATAAACTTTTGTGGCTTCTAATTCTTCATATAAAGGTTGGTAATTGTTTTTTCCAAGGGCTAAATCAAAGGCACAGAGGCCTTGGGCTCTGTGCCAGGGTCTCTGAGCCCTTCCAGGGCAGCCAGAGGGATTTCCTGGGTTCCCACATCTGCCAAGCATGGTGATAAGGGAAGGTGACACAGTGGGCTTGGATATCTGAAAGGACTAATGCATCCAGGTTGTCTTGCCTTGCTGGGCACTTTTTTTCCCTGCAGTGACAGACTGGTCATCCCAGCAGAGTGGGGATGACCTGTCTGAATAAGTCTTGAAGTTGTACAGGAAAAACTGAATAAATCATTTGTGCTTTACAGGTCTGTGCTTAGCATCAGAAGTAAAAATTTTATGCTAAAGTTTAGGAGCAGACACCTTCCCAAATTCTGCATCATTGGTGTCCTTGTGTTGTGATACAGGGATGTGCAGGGAAATTTTGGTCTGTGCACCCCTGCATTTGAATGCACTAAATCAGAATGGGCATGGCAGAATAAAGGTAAAATTCTGCAGTCACTTATTTTCCTTAGGAGGACTTACAAAGCTTTAAGGAAACTGAGTTTGGAAGTGTGTGTTTTGCAGTAAATCTTTATTCACTTCATGCCTGTTTAATTGTGAATTGTAGAGCAACAATGAAGTGGTTCCTGCTTTATGCAGCAAACTGCAGTTAGCTCTTGTGATTAAACCAAGCTCATTCCTAATAAAAGATTATTATTTTTTAGATACCTTGAGTCAGTTTCTGTAAATTAGTTTTATTTATGTTGTTTCCTTTTAGCTTCTAGCATTTTCATAAATGTTTTTCTTAAGAGATCTTTCTGTCAAAGTGAGAGCCCTCTTTATATTTTTCCTACAGCACTTGTTAAGCAACGAATTTTAGGTTGATGCATTGAATTGTCAGATAAATAGAGGAATTAAACCCAGCAGTGCTGATCCTTTTTCACTTTGCCAGCAGGGTGACAGATAAATCAGTCCCTCCAGTAACAGGAGTAGGTTAGGATGCACATGTCATGTTGTACGTTACTGCATTACAAAGGAAAATGGCCTTTGGTGATCATCTTGCTGCACATGAGAATCTTTGCAGCAAACTTTGTTTTCATGCATCTTGTTAAAAATGTAGGTTTTTTTTTTTCACGCATTGAATCTGTAACTTTCCAAATTTTTTTACTTTATCTAAAATATCAGGTGCATACTCTTCAGTCAGAATGTCATATGTATTTGATGTTGCTGTATCTACAATACAAATATTAAAATATTTGAAGATCATTGCAGGTCACTGAGTTAGTAATTTTAAGTTAGTGAATAATTGTGAATGTTTCTCATTCACTGAGTTGGCAAACAAAAATACTGTCAGAAGTCACTGAACACATATTGACTGTAACTATAATATTCCAGAGTTTATGCTAAGGAGTTGGATACATTTGCTTATAAAAGGGAAGAAAATCAAATGAATTAAAATTACAGCACTGATTTTGGTGCTGCTGTACCAAAAAGGGCTGGATGTGCTGCAGCACAGCAGTGGTGGGGCCTGGAGCAAGGCTGGGAAATGGATTTGTAGAGATTTTGAAGGACTGGTCTGAGCATTCAGAGTCCGTCCACAAACAACTTAAAAACCTGAGAGACTTGACAAATCAAATGAAAACACTGGTGCTGGATCGTGGTTAGGTGATTTGTTTGAAGGATGGAGTTTTGCACCTTGGCTAAAGGAACTTTGCAAAATAGGTTGATACGCATTGATTGTTATTGTGGCGTTGTTAGTGGTAGTGCCTTGTGTGCTTCACTGTGCACAGCAAACGATGAACAAGGCCATCAAAGAAGTTTTTTCTGACAAGAAACAGGGGGAAATGTGGGAAATGGATTTATAGAGAGTTCTCAGGGCCCGACAGAAGGCTCACACAGTGTGCAAACCTGGAGACAAGAAATGCTGGCTTAGAAATGCCATGGAATGGACAGACATTGCTGAGAGAGAAATGGAGCTAGAAACAAGTTACAGAGGATGGCCTTGTAAATAAGACTGGATTCTGTGGAGAAACAGAACTGTGAAAGAGGCACTGCACTGGGACCCACAAGGGGTAATTTTAGATAATTGGCTTTAAGGCATTTACAGCACAGTGTGGCTAAAGCTGACAGGCCAAGAAACTCTTGCAGTGGACTGCAATTAACAAATAGTTAACTTCTGATTGTGAATTATAACATCTGTACTGTCTCACCCTTCAAACGAGACTGAAAATGGAATAAAAATTTTGAAAACACCTCTCAAGTTGTCCCATCTCTGGGTCGTGAAAAGGTATTGTCCAACACAAGGGGAAACAGGCAAGGAGGAAAGCAGCTGACTGGGGTTGGTGTTTTCCTTTGCTTGAAGGGTGTTTGCTCTTCCTGAGAAGGGTTGGGGAGAGGGGACTCCAGAGAGTGTAAAGAGTGAAAACTTAATTTGATCAGTCAGTTGAAGGCAGAGCAGGATCACTGAGCATGCGCTGGGACAAGTCAGGTTAGTTGGACACATGTTGTGGAAATTAACTCTGCTTTTTGAGAGCTGCATGTATTGATCCTTTCAGGTGGGGGTATGTGGAATGTGAGGCAGAAAACCTGTCTGTTTTTCCCTGTGGAGCTGGAAAGCCCTGCTGAAAGGGTATTGATTAACTTCCATGCTGTAATACCTGCACAGTCCTGGCACAGCTCCAGTCCTGTCAAAGCACTTGGCTGATTCCCATCCCGTGGGTTGGGAAAACCTGAGGCCAGGTGGGTTCAGTGTGTGCCTTCCCTCTGGGGCTCCCTCCTGGCCCCAGTGCTCACTGTGAAGCTGTGTAATTCTGCTCAGGGCTGGCAGGGCCACCGTGAGTTCTCCTGGGTGCGTTTTTAACCAGCATTATCTGTTCAGTGCTTATCAACAACCGTGCAAATTGCCATGATATAAGGCAAGGCAGCGAACAATCCTAATTCCAGCTGCCAGTTAGGGAAAACGGGCAGTGTGGAAAAGCTGCATCTTGTAAAGTTTGGTGTGTTTGGTGGTGCTGTTAAAGTTGCAGGGGCTGCTGATATAATTGATATAACTGCTGGCAGGAGAGGTTATCAGCAGTGACCCATCCTTGGCCTGGACTGCAGTAAGGCTAAAAGAAATCCAGCCCTTTAGTTCTACAGCATGGAAAAAAAAATCTTCCAGTGTCTTAGGAAGGGGACCAGGACACCATATGGTTCATCACAGGCCCAGCAGGTCCGGTCCTTCAGGTCCAGTTTATTGAAGAAAGTATCAAACACTTATACAGCAAATAATAAGCTTATGAATATTCTGTAAGCCAAGCAATCTATTGGTTAAACTATGCCATGAACTCTTCCTCATTCCCTAGGGGTTACATCTCTTTTATCTCATGTTTATTATCTTACTACAGCAGGCCCAAGGACACACTATCTATGTAGGTGCAGGAGTTGGAATTAGCCACGGTTTTGTACTTTTCCAGTCCTTAGCCAGCCAAACTCCCAACATTCCAAAGGATAATTAAATATGGAATGGGATGGGATAATAGCTTAAGTTTGGTCCTCAGAAGTCTTTAAGAAGTGATAAAGCACATCCTTGCTATGACTGGTGAAGATGTGTTCGTATCTACCTTGCAGGTGTGTTACACCACCTCTTGCTGTCTCTCTTTTGGCTGTGCTTGCTGCTGTTTGGGTTTGCTTTATTTGCACTTTCACAGAGGTTAGAAGAAACATTTAAAAAAACACACCATGCTTGGAAATGTTTTCAACCTACTTTAATAGCTCGTTTCTTAATTCCTTACCCATTCAACTCCTAACGAAGCAAAGACAGAAGAAAGTGCACCTTTGTAACCTCCTTCATGAACGGAGTGTAAAAACCTGAAAGTCAATTTTTTTTTTTTTCTTTACAGGTTACAGGATGACAGAATTAGGTTGGAAAGGATGGAAAACCGCAATTTTGAGTACAGCCATGCTTTCCAGAGGGTTACTGACTTCTATGCAAAAGAGGTGCCTGGTACTGCAGGTATGTTAGTTCGATTTTTATGCAAAAGAAGTGCCTGACATTACATGTCTTTCATTCCAAATATCTTTGAAGCATGCACCCTGTTAGCCTTTACAGTCACACAGGCTTTTGGCCACCTTTGCTTCATTCTCTGCACAGTGGGATGTCATTTTGAGCTTGGTGGAAAAGGAACATTATTTAAATAGAAATGAAGCAGGGGCCACCATTACTTTTTCTCATAGCTTGAAGGTGTGTTTTTAGGCAGATTTAAATTTAAACATACATAACAGCTGAGGGGGATTAGTCAGCATCTGAAATGCTCCTCAAGTTCACAGAATCCTGGGATGTTTGGGGCTGGGATGGCTCCACACAGGGGTTTTTGAAAGTGCCAGTTTGTGCTGTGGTATCGTGGAGTGAGTTTTCCTGTTGCTGCAGCTGGAACAGGCACTGTGGTAGAGGGCTGTGCACAAAAATGAAGATGTTAGAATTCCATTCTTAGTCTGTATATTTAGAAGTTTGTTATGCCAACAGTTAGTAATTTTTTATGAAGGAAAACCCATGAGTCAAATGTTTTCTGTTTCATCGTGTGCTTACACTGTTGCAATGTGTCTGCATTATTTGGAATTATAAGTGTTATTTTGGGGCCTTGCTTTATGTTGATTTGTAGATGTCATAAAACACTGTATATACATGACAGATTTCTATTAGAAAAAATTGAAAAGCAGATTATCCTTTTTCTACAAAGTGGATTAACCAGAAAATAAACATTTAACAAGAAAAATTATTTTTTTAGGTCCTCAAAACCTATCTGTAATACTAAGCTTGGATAAGCCTGTTATTTGCTCTCTGGCAGCAGTAATTACATATCTCAAAGAATTTAATTTGGAAAAGATGCTTTACAATCCAAGGTAAGTTGCCTTACATAAATTTCCAATTCAAAGCACCACTTCTTGCAAGTTTTAGCAGACAGTGTCCCTGATTGTAATGAAAAACTTGCTAGTGATAAACACAGTCTTTGTAAAAATTACACCTTCCATTTGATTTCCAAATCAGAACTCAAAGAATCAAGTGGTTCCTTTGAGTGGTGTTTCAGGAGAACCTTTGTGAAGTTTGTGTAGACATTACTGTCAGTGATGTGAATGAGCCTGTTCTGCTGCCAGGTTTGAAAAAAAAACAAGGTGCAAAAACTGTTTGATACTGTGGAAGAAATTTTAAAGGTTGTTGGTATCAGCTGTTGCATCTCAACCTCAGTTTTACTGTGTAACCAAAATGTGGGGCTTTTCTGGGCAGGTAAAAAAAAATAAATTGCTGTTGCAACATAGCTTTGTGGATGTCATTGCAGTTTGCCAGCAGTGTGTAAATAATGTTTTCTTTCTGTAGCTCTGGAGGCAGGTACAAACTCTGTGTTGTTTCAGCTGTTGAATGTAATTATCAGTTTTAGGGAAAACTGTTTAACACATCCTGGCTTTCTGAAAAGTCCCCTGGCTGGACTCAGGGGTAGGTAGGAGTGGGGACAAGGATCATGGCAAAAGCTGTTGCTGTAGAACAACCATTTGTGCAAAGTTTCTGCAAAACCACACTGACATGGTTGTGACCTTGTCACCTCTTAAGCAGTCCCAGCACCTGGGTTTATTAGATATGCTGAGATGAGAACTCAAGATTTGTGACAGGCTTATGTAGGTGGAATCAAATGAAAATTGTCACTGCTGTCACTGTTAAAGCTGCTCTTATCCTGTCTTGCATGAGTATAAATCATTGCTGTCCTACCTGGCTTAGCTTTGGAAATATCATTGAGGCTTATTAAATAGAACAGCTTTATCTGTCGTGGATCCTCTGCAAAATATTCTCCCAGTTGTCTCAGTATTCCTCTGTCCCATAAGTATGCAGGATTTAATAAAGTCAGTCTGGCTGCAGAGTGGAAACTTGGAAATATGTCATGTCATTTGTAGATCATTCACATGTTGTGTGGGATTCTGAGAGTTTGAAGGCCACTTTTGAAGGGCTCCCTGCATTACCAATTCAGGTTACCTCCTGCATTTAAAACATCAGCTGCAGGTGCCAGCTTTACACACTGCTGAAACACATTCCACCAAAATATTTGGAAATTTTATGTGTTCTGAATTTTGGGATGGATTTCTTTCCCTATGTTGCCCTTCTCTCCAGGTTGTACTTGAATGTTATCAAAAGGTTTGATGTGCTTATGGAACTGATGGGGAAAGAGTTCTTGTGCAATCTTCCCTGCTGATCCATCAAGATGTGTGTGATCTGTGGTGCTCTTGCACTGTGGTGTGCCTGCTTATCTTCTTTGTCTGCCTTTTTAAAAAAAATAATTGTTTTTTAAATATACTGACATAGGTAGGTGGAGAAATCTTGTAGAACTTCTGAGGAAGAAAATGAATTCCAAGGAAACGCCATTTCATGGTCAGCTCGTGGGTCGCTGCTGTCACAGTGCCCTGTGTGCAATCACACAGGGGGTGAATGTGCTTTCAGCTGGAGAAAATGTGAAATCCATCTTTTATGTAGAAGTAATTCTGTTGCAGAGGACAAATATAATTACATGGAGGCTTGTGTAGCAGCAGTCTGTCACATTTGTAACAGCTGCATCCTAAAATCAAGTACATTATAGACTGGGAAGGAAAAGCACTAAATATTAGCATTGGCATTTGCCTGCTGAAGGTTGCTCTAATGGATTTCTGGGGACTGTATGAGCATCTGAGGGAAAAGGCAAAGAAATACTTAATACCTTGGTGAAGTTCTGTGAAGAAATACAATCACATTTCTTGAGACAACTTTGTGGTCAGGAGCTTGGATTCTGCTGTGTTTGTTTCTAAATCCTTTGTGCTCCAACTGCCCAAGTTCCACTTGCTGCTTGTCATGGGGATCAACAAACAGCCAAATATTCAGAAAAACTCCACTTCAGTATTTTTTTCCTAATGCCAGTGAAATACTATCTAAATACTGAACAGTGAAAGACTTTTAAGCAAATGATGTCTGGCTCATTAATGTTCCGAATTAGGAAATAGAAGAGAATTAACTTCCATTGCATTGTCAAGGAAGCTGAAACTCCCAGAAGAATTCAGGTCAGTGAGCATGTACAGATGAGTCAGAGAGCATGAAGTGGGAGTTGTGAGGTGGTTTTCAGTTTGTTAACGTGTCACAGGTCTGGATGAAGAAGACCTGTTTGATGGGAAGAATGACAGAAAAATCCATTTCACCTCCTTTGGACAAACACTGTTCTCCCAGCTGAAAAAAAAGTTTCCATTTCAGTTTAGTAGGAAGAGTCATGAGTTACCTTGTGAGTCAAGGAATTGGTGGGCCGAAGCAGGTTTTGCTCTCATATTTTGATGAAGCTTTTAAATCTACTTTTAAGATACTAAAAACAAGCAAAACGTTACAAAGAAATAAAGATTTCTGCCACAGCAGGACCCCAAGCTTGGCTTGGTTGCTTTAGACTTCCAGCAGCAAGTAAAAATACATTTAATAATGAATGGTAAAAGTTTTTGTTAATGAGTGTGTTCTAATAACTTTACATACTGAGAGACCTTTATTAAAGGCTTTTGTCAAGAAGTTAGTACACAGGTAGGAGAGGTTTTCAAGCACATTTGAGTATCCAGTTTTGTTTGAAAAAATAATCATTGGCATAGCAGTTGCTGAGGAAATGTGTCGTGGTGTGTTTCAATTTTACCTCTGTGTTTTCCAGCATGTTGGATATGGAGGAGAGAGACTTTGTAGGTAGTGGTTTGTAAGTTTGGAACAATGATGGATGTACTTCAAGAAATCATACACCAAAAAAAAAGGGATTCAGATCAAAAGTTGTAGCCCTGTGGAAATACTCACTAATGAGTTTAAACCTGGTTAATGAAGCACAAAACATAGTCTTGGGCTTGACATACTTTGCTACACAGATTGTGGTAAATGTCTTTTTTATCGAACCTAAGGAAAACCAGTCCTTCTGAAAAATGGAGAGACTTGTTTTTACTTCTTAAAGCTTTTAGGGATTCCTGCTTTTATTGTCTGTGTCAGTTTATTTAGTGGTTTGTTCACCGCTAGAGATCTCAAAGACAAAGACCCTGGAGCTCTGTAAAAGGTAATTGAGCAAAGAAAATCTGTTGCTTTCAGGGTGCCTTGCAGCTGCACTCAGAAGTATTAGAGATTTGGAAAATTAAAGTAGTTGAAAGTTCCTGATGTAAATAACATGCATTCACTTAGGCTGAGATACCGAGTATGAAATTATATGTATTATCTCATGTGGAGAAAATAAGGAACACAAAAAAAAAAAAAAATTAAAACCACCTTTCACTGCAAGCTTCTCGAGAGGCAAAATAATCATGGAATCCTAGACTGACTGAGATCAGAAGGGACTTTCAAGTTTCTCCTGCCATGGCAGGGACCCCTCCCAGTGTCCCAGTGTCCAGCCTGGCCTTGGGCAGTGCCACAGTCCCAGCTGTGCCAGGGCCTGCCCACCCTGCCAGGGAATAATTCCTCCATGAAACTAAAGCTCTCCTACCCTCGTTTAAAGCTGTTCCCCCTTGTCCTAACTGCCTGTGTAGAAAGTTGCTCTACTCTTTTTCATAAACCCCTTAAGTACTGAAAAAATGACACAGATGATCCAGTTTCTCCAGTTACAATAATAACCGAAGCCTGGGGATATGCTGAATCAGAACAGTAACCTTTTCATACTCATCATCGTGTGGTCCTGCTCTGAAAAACTAATTTTATGGGCAGGAATCTCATTCTCATGAGCGTTCCACCTGTGAGATTCCTAAATCTCCCTGGAAGCTTCTGTTTGTTTACTCTTTTCCTTCCTCTAAGCCCAGAGCTGACTTGACCCTGCCTTGCCTCGCTGCTGTTGTGGATTTCCCAGCCGTGCCCATTGTCTGGCATGGGGTGTTGTGCTGTGGGGTGCTTGGGGAGCTGCAGGGCTGTGCTTTGAAGCTGGGGTCACAGTGTCACCTGCAGGAGGAGTTTTGGCCCCGTGGTGCTGTCCAGTGATCTGTGGAAGGTCAGCAGCACACCAGCACCTCACACCACAGGCTTGTGCTGAGGCCTTTGCTGCAAAACCAGGCCTGGCTTAATGGTTACCTGCAACCTCCTCCTGCCATCTGGTCTCTAAATACCTTATAAAGAATATGAGGGTTTTTTTTCACGTTTTTATCAAGTTCTGAGGGAAGATGAGTGGGTGGAAGCAAAACATGTTCTGTGCTGTGACATGTGGAATTGTTGGTTGGGCATATCCTGCAGTTGATCTTGGCTGTTACTCATGTACTCTAAACTCTCAATTACCACGATTAATAGCAGGGTGAAGTAACTCAGATAAAGAAAACACCTGTGTAACGTGAGACGCACATAATTTATGCTGTGAAAACAACTTCAGCTTGTCTGATCTGAAAGCACTGTAAATACGCTGTGAAGGAAGAGTAAATGCGCTGTGCAGTGGAGCAGAGTGAGCTGTCCTGAGGCGCTCCTGTTGTGAGCAGAGCACCACAAAACTCCACAATCCCGGAGCTCTGGTGTGCCAACAGCATCCTCCTGGCTGTGGAGAGCAGGTGGCAGGGCTTGGCTCTTGGCGGGCACCAGGGTAGCTATAGATCCAATGGTGTCAGGAACCCACGTCTTAAGAGAGGAACCCACTTGCCGCGGCAAAAAGTCCAAATATGGACCACACTGGACAAATTCAGACCAGCCTTTTTTGTTTATTAGTACATCAGCCTCAGAACATTGTTAGATGTTAACAGCATGCTGGCCTGAAGGAAAATGTCCCCGAAGGTGGGGTAAAACGGAATGACATAAAACCATCTCAGTTTAGATTTCAACCAATCACACCAAAACAAGACATATTGACAAGCTTTCCATCCAATCTTATAAAACATACGTAAGAGTAGTTAAAACAAAGACTGGTTCATAAAAGACAAAGAACAGAGCTCTATTCACAGTAACCTTCTAAAGATATACATTAAATAAACTTGTTGCCATCCTAAAGCCAAATCTACAGAGTCCTATTGTTATTTGTCACGTCTACTGCTTGGGAAACTTTTCTGCTGTAACAGAACTTCGGGCCACATCCTGAGGCCTAAATACTCTTTTTTAACCATTTCCTAAAAACCCTCTAACTTTATGGATTCCCACAGCTCTCACCCAGCTGAGTTTAAGGGACCAGAGGCTGGAGCAGGGGCAAAGGGAGGAACTGCATCGCTCCTGGGTGCAGAAAGGTGCCTTTGGAACAGCAGATGGGATTTGCTGCTTCACGCAGGGAGTGGGAGCCCAGCACAAATCATTCCCAGTTAATTTTTGCCAGAATCAGCGGTTGTGGCTGAGGATAGTAGAAAGAAGTATTGTTTTGTTGCTTACAATGTCGTGTAATTCGGAAAGCGTTGCTGGTTTTGCCTCCAGTGTTTTCTTTTGCTGGTCAGCTTCCTTGGTTTCTGAAATAGCGCACAAAGCAGAATAATTACGACTGTGGGTACAGTTCTGAGTCAGCTGTACTTCCAAGCTGTCATTAAACTTCTTGAGGGCCCTCAGTTGAATCTGCTTTTTTTACAATTCTGTGGAAAATACTTCTAATTTGACCCATTATTTAGGAAAAAATTTGGTAGCAGGCCCAAGCACCTGCATATGACATAAATATATAAGATTAGTCTCTGAATATTTCATATTTCTGAAAGTTTTGGTGCTGTTCTTGTTTTTAGTGTAGCAGCAATGCAGCTGTGTGTCTAAGAGGAAAAGGTAGAGCATTCAAGTACTTTTCCAGAGGGTTTAAAATCGAACGCACTGAAAAACTTTTTGTGAGTCAAAAAAGTCAAGAAAACAGTTTTAAATCTTGCCCAGCAAGTGGTTCTGCTTGGCCTAGGACAGCAAAGAGTGTCCTAGATTCTGTGCAAAGGGCAGTCAGCAGGATGATTAACCCAGACAATCATGGCTTGATTTGTCAGAAGCATTTAGGGAGGATTTTGCACTTCACAGTCCTGACTACTGCGTGTGTGCCTGAAATGATTGTCAGGCCTAATGTGACTGCACAGCTAATACCACTGTTTTATTAATGGTGATTCTAAAGCAACACAGCCTTTGGGTTGGCCTCATCCAGTGCTGCTAATGAGTATCAAAAAGTCAGGTGATTTTGGTTATTTCCTATTAAACCAAAATAAAATATTTTCAATTTCTCCTGTTTCTGTTTTCCTACATAATGGCACTTGCAGGCTGTTTAAATTTGCAGTAGTAATGAAAATAAATATGTATTTCGATACAATATTTTGATGATGAGTTGTGTTAAGAATTTGCTCCATTCTTGAAGTATTAATTGTTAGTCCTGTCATTGCTAAATTGTAAAGTGAATAAATTAACCACTTAGTGGAAAAGGGTTAGATAACAGAAGGGCTGGATTTTGTTCTGAGCTTTGTTAATGTCATTGTAGGAAATGAGGAAGTGAGTCTGAAATTTTATTTTCCCAAGCAGAAAGTTAAAAGAAGTTACTAGTGTTCAGTTCTTTTATTTGTGTGAAGAGATTTTAATTTCTTGCTTGACTTATAAAAATTTATTTGCAAAGCTGTTGAATTCTCTAATATGAGAAACCTGAGAGTGTTTCAGTGTTCTGCCCATGCCCACATTTAAGATAAAACGTCTGAAATTCCTCTCCCCAGCAATTTCAAACGGTTGTCCAGTGAAACGGAATACATGACAATTAATGGGACAACAATGAAAAATCTTGAAATTTTACAGAATCAGGTAAGGACAAATGTCACAATTTTTAATAAATGCGGAGATTTTCATGGCTGTTTGACTTTACTTTTTCCAATGAAATTAATCAGATTTGCAGATCTGACCCATAAGTCTTAAATTATTTTAAATGGGGTCAGACTGAAGGGAGATAACATTTTCAGAGGCATAAATGCAGTTAATCTGTACTAGCTTTTGGTATGAGTTAGGAACTGAGCTGCACTTTGACTAACAAAGAACTTTCCTGAAATTTAATTTCTTCAGCAACTGCAGTTATGTTTGCAGTAGAGCTTGTTTTTGTGCTCCTGCTCAGAGCTTTATGCACAGACCTATTTTAACTGTTTAATTGATCCTGGTTATTTCCTAAAAACCATTTCCTAGCCAAAGGAAAATATATTACTACTGCTGGAGGTTCTTCATGTAAGGCATTGTTGAATAAAATTGATAATAAATGTACAGTTGCCATATCTTAAAGCCCAAACACAATGTGTTGAATCATGTGAAGGTCCTCCCACTGCAAAACCGAGCAGGTGAAAACAATGAAGTTATTTTTGTTATTTCAGACTGACATGAAAACAAAAGGAAGCCTGCTCTGGGTGTTGGATCACACCAGAACTTCGTTTGGACGTCGAAGGTTGAAGAAATGGGTGACCCAGCCCCTGCTGAAACTGAGGTGAGGTGGTTCCTTATGCTGGCTCAGCCTCTGTTTTCTGCTGGTGATACTGAGTGTGCCCAGTGGATTGCTTTGTCCAGAATACCTGAGATCCACAGCAGAGTGATGGGTGTTATGTTGAGGTTTGCAGGAGTTAAACCATTCTTTTGGGCTCAGATAAATAGTAATGAGTTTGGAGCAAGTTAGAAATTCCTCTGCAGAAATCAGAGTGGGCACCATTCTAATTCTGTACCCTTTTTCAGAAAATGAACCAGGATGGCCTGGAGATTGGAGGTTGTTTTGTTCTTAAACTTGCCAATTAATGTTGGATGTCTTCCTTGCCTCTCAAGTATTTACATTTACACAAGTATTTACATTTAATGTGTTTAATTTTTTTCTGAAGTAGCTGTGGATGCCTTTGTTACCCCTGTACACAATGTATTGCACAGGAGAGGGTTCCTTTTTATTAATCCTGAAAGGTGATGATTATTTGGCCACTCCAGTATTTTGACCTGTGCTTTAGAAATGTTGTGTTTTGTAGCAGTACTATGCTGGTTCTGACTGGTCTCAGTTTTGAAATGGACTCCATCTTTTCTGATTTCTCTTGGCAGACTTGATTTGAGTGCTGTGGTTGAATGTGTGGTAAATAGCAGTGTTGAGTCCATGGGCTGCTTTTGCCCACAGTTTGGGTTTTTGGATCCATTCATTTGAGTAGGTGTTTCCTGAGCATTGTCAATGTAGAGTTCATTGAAGTTGTCACTTTGTTCCTTTCACTTGTAGCATACAGGAGATGTTCCTTCAACTTGGTTATCCACAGTAATTTTCCCCTCTGTTTTACTGTTGAAAATAAATTAAGCAGTTTTAATTTTCATTACTTTTTTTTGGCAGTTTAAATAGTGAGATATACCATCGTTTTAGCATCTTGCTCTTGCTGGTAATTTACAACTGTTTCTTCAGAAGCATTTTTTTTCCCTTGACCAAATCTAGTATTTTAAAGCACTGTACTTCTGCAGCATCACTGCTTAATTTTCTTATTAGCCCCTTTCTAAGAAGTTAATTTCAGTGGCCCTTTTTTTTTTTTTTTATAATTCTTCTGATAATAGCTTTCATGTATCTTTCCCACTTCCAAAGGCTTTTGATGTAACCATCCTAACCAGCATGGGAGTTAACCAGGGCATTGTGTCATGAGAAGCATTTAGGCGGAATTTCGGGGCTGCTTTGCAGGGATAAATGCAAATACACGAGTTTGTTTCCCTCCCTGCCCTGGAGACACGCCGGGTGTGTGTGTGCAGCTGTCAGTGGAGGGAGCCAGAGCACTGAGGATGGCCCTGGGCAGGAGCTGGCCGGGCTCCTCCCGAGCTGGCCACGCCGAGTGACCACGCCGAGTGACCACGCCGAGTGACCACAGCAGCTCAGCCGCCCCTCCGCAGGGAAATGGAGCACAGCAGGCACAAACTGCTTCCCCAGCACTCCAGCCCTCTTGGTTTATTTAGTTCAATATTCAGTTCAAATTCTCCCTCGTCTCAGTGCAGAACCAGCCTCACAGGTTTGTGGTTTTGTTTCCTCCTCTCAGCCCCTCTTTCCTTCCTCCTTCTGCTTGGCGTTTTCAGGCTGCCGTGGCTGGAGGTGATGGTGCTCCTCAGTACTACTTGAGGCTCAAAAAGCTGTTTTGCTCCGTGTGCTTCTCCCTTTCTGACTCTCAAGTTGTAATTTTACATAGTTAGTGCATCAGGCATCTGGCAATATTGTTCCCAGTAATGCACACAAATGCACTCAGAGAACATTCCATAATTGCAATTCACCTGTGCCTGCTGGAGTGACATTCTCAGAGGAAGTAAGGCTCCTGTACTGCATTTTTTCCAGTCAGTGAGTAGGTGTATCAAGAAGTGAGAGGGTGTAATTACTGCTTTATGCCTTAGAGTTGAAAATCACTTGGGATGATGACTAAATTTCCTGTGAAGAAACCATACATTAGGATGAATAAAGATGGAATGTGTACAGACTCATTTGGGCTAACTTGAAGATACTCTCTAAATCATCAGTGATGTGGAGACAAGATGTGTGCATTTGGGAAAAAAAAAGGAATGGCAGAAAAAAGTTTAACCAGGAGGTGTGTAATGTCCTCAGTTACTCACCTGGGTACACAAAGACAATGAGATAAAAGCGTATCAGTCTCCAGCAACTGAGCTTTTCAGGAGCAACGAGGAAGGTTGTTTTTCTGCAGAAGTTAGGTATTTGTGGGTTGTAGAAGTGTTATCTCACCTCTGAAATCCAAGTTCCATGGAGTGCCCTTCTCACCTGGTGTCTGTAGGTGGAAGAGAAGGAGATGATGGCCTGGAGCATCTGTGGGTGAGGGAAAGGGGTTCAGCAGGAAAGGGGCCAGAGCAGCCAGGGTGGAAGTGAGAATGAGGATTTATAGTTTAAAGCAGAGACACATTGAACTAAGTAGAGGAAAGTTTAGAGTTTTAGAGTTTAAGATATAGAAAAAATAAAAGTGCTCACAGAGGTAAACAAGAAGTTCAGGACGCAGCACTTTAGGTTTGTGTGCCATTGACATGATTGGCTAAGAAAATGTGCACTGTAGTATGGGTCCATAGGACAAAATATTTAAGAATTGGGTCAAAAACATAAATATCCTTGTTGGCAGTGTTTTATTGGTTTAAGAAATCCTTCAAAGGTCTTGTAACTAAGGGTCTTGTGACCTTCTGAGCCATGTGGTGAGGATGTGAGCTGAACTCACCCTTCCTGCCCATGTAAAAGATAGAAAAAATAAACCACATCAAGATAAACGATTCAAAGATTCCATCTCAAATTCTTTCCAAAACTCCCCACAAGTGAATTATCACAGTGCCACAGTTACAAATAATTTCTTTCCTAGTGGGAAATAGATCTCAGAGCCCTTGAGGCTGATGTCAAAGTCACTGCTTCTTCAGTGCCTACATGAGGAGGACAAATGTAAGGTTCACATGGGCCTGGCTGAGCAAAGCTGGCTCTGGTTTTAATCTCTTGTTGTGCTGTTTATTTTGGATGTTGTCCTGTATGTCCAGTGACCCACAAGTGCCTGGATTGTATTTCTTTAATATTCTTTTGTCTCTGTTGGATTTTTGGTGTTATGTGTGATGTGCCTACATTTATCTGTAGCCAAGATCACCTGATCTTTTTTTACTTAAAGCTGATGTTTAAGAAAGGAGAAAAGGAGTAAGTTGTCAAGAAAGGAGAAAATTGTATCTGTTTAGACAGTTGCCAAAAACATGTCAACCTTTGCTTTTTGCTTCAGAGAAACGAAAATTTTAATGACTTCTCAAGAGCTGTATTTCCATTTTTTCCCAGGGATTCCAGCATACTTTGTCCCCTGTTTCTTCTAGTTCTGGACAAGATGATGCTTTTGTGATACTAAAGCCTTGTAGGATGGTACTGATAATTATTGTTAGTGTGAATATGCTTTGTCCACAGGAGCTCAGAATGACTGGCAGTGTAGCAAATTCAGAACTGCAGAGTTCAGGACTACAGACAGTTCCTTGTCTCCTCCTGAAGAAGAGGAGCTGTAAATTGGCATTACTGATGCAGCATGACTTGCTTGGAGGATATAAACTGTGGAACTGGGAAGAGGACGGTCCCTTTGCAGTGAGATAGGCAATGACATGTGTTTTGTAATATAAAATAATGTCTTGTTCTGCGTTTTCTCACTTTGAATGTACTGAGTGCTGCTTTATTTATACTTCTGTACACAAAGTATAATTCTAAAGGAAAGTCTTTCAAGTTTGACTTTGTCCTTGTTCTCGTCATTAAAGTATAAGGGCAGTAAAACTAAGTGTCTAAATGACCTTGTCCCATCTTATTTTGGAGTTAAACTGGTTCCCATTTGATACCATCTTCATCCACAGCAGGATTAGAAGATATATTTTTTTCCCCAGCAGTTATTTATGAATAAAATCCACTGATCCTACAGCAGGGCTAAATTTTCTTCCTAAGAATAACAATTTTATAGAATCAGTGCCAGTATAAAATGCAGGTTACAGCATATGCCTGAGATCTCAAAATTGTTGTAGGAAAGAAAAAGATTGCAGCATCATCACTTGTATTGATTCATTTTTGCTTAGCTGTGTTTTGGTCCCTTTGCTGTGTCTAATTCCTTATAAATGGAGCAATCAGGCATTCATTCATGTTGGCTAAAGTAGCTAATTGTTCCCTTTTTAGGCACAAATCGCTGAAATACGTTGTGTATGAACATGAACAAAAGTGTTTGATTGCCATTTGCATATTTTGGACATTCTTTTAACAGATGTGAAGTTAAAGTTTAGGGTGCTTGTGTACTGCTGCTCAGTATTTGAGATCCGTTCAGGGAGGTGGTCCTCTCCTCTTGGACCTCTCTGGAGACATCAGGACTTTTGGGAGTAAATCACTTAAAAAACAAGAGAACAGATCCAGAAGGATTCTTAATTTTTTTTAGGTTTCACTTAGATTTCACTGTACTATTTATAACTACTCTTGTTTGTGCTATTTCCTTGGTGCTGATGGGTAAAATTCCAGCGGTCACACCAAAATTTAACAAATTTAACCCATAACTGAGCCAGCTTCTAGATCAGCCAGCACTTAGGCAAAAAGGCAGAGGTAAGGGGGGCATCCAGAGCAGCCAGGATGGGCAGGGGCTCGTGGTGAAGGGAAGGATGGAGGGTCCACAGGAGGGCACAAATCTTCATTAGTAGTTAGGAATCTTCATGAGTAATCTTCTGTGGTGGTGCTCACAGGGGTCCCAGGGTGAGGGGAGAGACGAGGACCTGACTCCACGTTTCTGAAGGCTGATTTATTGTTTTATGGTATATATTACAGTAAAACTATACTAAAAGAATAGAAGAAAGGATTTCCTCAGAAGGCCAGCTAAGCTAAGAATAGAATAGTAAAGAAAGAATGATAACCAAGGTTTGTGGCTTGGGCCCTGTTTCCAAGCCAGCTGGCTGTGATTGGCCATTAATTAGAAACAACCACATGAGACCAATCACAGATGCACCTGTTGCATTCCACAGCAGCAGATAATCAATGTTTACATTTTGTTCCTGAGGCCTCTCAGCTTCTCAGGAGGAAAAATCCTAAGGAAAGGATTTTCATAAAAGATGTCTTTCATCCTTCAATGTCTAATTTCATTTATCAGCAAACCTGCAGTTTATTTGTAAAGGCAAATCTCTTTTTGCATTCATCAATCAGTGGAATCCTTCCCATGGTTTCTTTTCTCTCCCAGTGCTGGCTTTATCCACCAGCAGACCCACAGCTTGTCTGTAAAGGCAAATCCACCACTCCTCTCAGGAGGACATCCTGAGTTTAATTCTGCCTGGGCTATGGTGGCATTAATTGCCTGTGTGAAAGGGAGTGGTCTCAAGCAGGGGACACTCTGTGCCATTTTACATGGTCTTTAACTTAATCAGCTCATCCAAAGTCTTCCTTTGTCAGCCGTGGTCTGAGGGGAGGTCAGGAAAAGCCCCATAATACATGAGCGAGTAATTTAAATGGTACATTTTCATTCTTTGCCGTGCTGCAGTTAGGAGGCTGTTAGGCTTTGATTTAGATACCATAGCCCATGGAAAGCAATGTTTGCTGTTTCATACCCTTAATTGTGGGTTTTTAAGGGGTTGAGTTCCTGTGACTGACAGTTTTGTACATCAGTGGTGTCCTAGAATGGATTTAATAAGATAATCTTAATTATGTACACTGTTCTTGAATTATGTCCTTAGCATGATGAATGAATTCATACTGTGCACATTGAGCATAGATTAAGAGATTTCTGATAAATTTATTTATCTTGTATTTAAATAATACCTTACATTAATGAAAATGTCCTTGGTTCTTATACAGCAGTTACATTATCAATTTCACTTTATTTAAATGTAAAGATATATTATCACATCTAAAAAAGTCAGGTTTGTTTTGCTGCAGGAGAGACCAGCAGATCTCTGTTACCACACCAGCAAACCTGTTTAGGCTGCTCAGATGCTAATTCAGTGCAGTGCTTTCGTGTCTGCAGCCTTCTGCTTTGTCAAAATAATTTTTAGTTCAGGATTCAAACATCATCTTCGCATTTTCTAATTTTCTGTATTGTTCACTATTTGGCAGCAGAATAATGCAGGAGAGTATCTCATTATTTCACTTCAAGTAGTTCTTTTAAATGACTGCAATAACAATTCTGCAGTTAGATTTTGTTATGTTTAAATACACTGAAAAGTGATTTTAGTATTGTATTAATGATGCTATTCTTAGATGGAGGGTATGGCAGAAGTAAGAGTATTGCTTTTAGTCAACTGAATTATGTTACATTATTCCACAGAAGATTGCTTGGAAAATTGGATAAAGCTCAGATTGCTGACATGGTTTATACAGATGAGAAAGAACAGGCTAATATTGCACCTCAGTGCAGCATGAAGTAGTAGTAGCCAGTTCAGCTGGCTGTTGGGTTTCTTTGCATAATGTTAGATCCAGGTTTTCTGGTGGTGGAATTCTTTTCCAGTGCACTCAGGGATTGGCAGCCCCAAACTGTGCAGTGCAGAACAAATTCCTTCTGAGATGGCTTAGCAACTGGCCGGTGCAATGCATACATTTATACATTGGCGCTCGATAAAATGTTTGTTAATTTAAATATTTTTATATTAAATATATAAATATTTGACATTTAAAAACATACTTTGAAATTCATCATCTGTTTTTATGGTATCTCATTCCAGTCCTTCCTTCCTGATGGGTACATGGTGTTTTAGACAATTGTGAGCTGTACTTTCTGAATTTTGAAATAGGAATCCCACTGCGTTTTCTTTACAGGTGGAGAAAAAGGGGTCACTTGGTACTGAAAGCCATTTTCCTGACCCTTTCTTATTTGTGGGATTAAAGCAGAAAACCTGTGTGGATGCTTAGTTTTGGATTACTGGAGCTCCACTAACACAGCCATATGTGAGGATGATTAAAGTGCAGATTAAGCTTTGGAGGGAGGAGTTTTTCAAATATCTGCATCTATTTTACATATTACTGCCAGTTTCCAATTGGCCACATAATAATGCTGTTTGGCCACAGTAATAGTGCTGTTTAAAGTAACTAACAGAGTTCTGCTGCTTACAGTGCCTTTAATAATGAAAAATAAAGGTTTTTATCTTCTTTAAGGTACATATGTGTATAATTTAATATATATACACATATTTACATATATACATACGTGTATAAATTTATTTCAGTACTCCCTCATGTGGAGGGGAGGTGTTCCAGGGTTTCACTTACAGCACACACCAGTAATTCTCCATGAAGATGGGATTGTGGGTGGTGACACTGAGCCCTCAGAACATCACTGCAGTGTCACCATGGTACTTTCTGGAAAATCCTCTTTGCCCAGCATCTTCTCCTGGGAAGCTGAGAGGCCTCAGAAAGAATGAAAACAATAATTATCTGTTAATTGTAATTGTATCGTTAATTGCTTTGGAATGTGGTCTGGACACTGTTTACCAACAGGTGCATCTTTGATTGGTTTCATGTGAATTGTTTTTAATCAATGACCAATCACAGCCAGCTGTGTCGGACGCTCTGAGTCAGTCACGAGCTTTCATTATCATTCTTGTTAAGCATCTG
Source organism: Zonotrichia leucophrys gambelii (assembly GCF_028769735.1). Classification (NCBI taxonomy): domain Eukaryota; kingdom Metazoa; phylum Chordata; class Aves; order Passeriformes; family Passerellidae; genus Zonotrichia; species Zonotrichia leucophrys. Next base: position 75,190,951 of record NC_088200.1, on the reverse strand, counting down.
ATGTATCCTTTCTCTTTTTCTTTAATATAGGAATAGAATAGAATAGAATAGAATAGAATAGAATAGAATAGAATAGAATAGAATAGAATAAAATAATAAATCAGCCTTCTGAGGACATGAAGTCAGATTCCCATCTCCCACCTCATCCTGGGGACCCCACACCACCACAGTGCAGCTGTTTGGTGGCATTGTGTGCTCAGGGTGTTCCGTGGCTCTGCCCTGCTCAGGTTCCTCCCTGTGACCCTGCTTCCAAGGTGCCTGGCTGCCCACGGGAATGGGGGAGATCTGTCAAATGTACTGTTAGATTTGTGTTTAGCCGAGTGCACACCCAGGCATGATTTCCCCTTTCACATGAAGTGCAATAAAATTTCAAGGACTCTTGAGATTCAGCTGTCTTCAGGGCCAGAGGCCTCTGGCTGCTGGACTGTTGTAATGTCTGCAGCCTCTGGAGGTGCCTGATTTCTTTGATTTCCTCATGGACACTATTTATGAGCAGCCACGCTGGCAACTGGCCTGAAACCTCTGCAGTAAAAGACACGGGCATGCAGGCAAGTCTTCCAAAAATGTTAAGTTTGGATTGCATCCTTAGTTCCCATCCCTCTGTGCTGGCTGAGCTCTGAGCATCTCACTGGTCCCTGGGAATGTGAGCTGGGCTGCTTTTGGACACACTTGTCTGGGATGTGGAGTGTGTGCATCAAAGCACTGATTTCTCCTTGGACTGCCTGGGTGGGTGGGCTTTGGGTACACCCATGGACCCCCACTCTCAGTACCTCCCTAGGAAGCAGCAGGAAGGCAATTTGTTTGCATAGAAAGCAGAAATGGAGTTACCTCTGCAACCTGCAGCCAGTTCATGGATATGTTGGAAGGATAGAGAGGAGAAAACTCTCTGAAAACTTGGGTGAAACTTGGTGGTAATTGTCCATTTCTGCTGCCCTTTGCTTTTAACAAAATGATTGTAAGGAGCCTGCCAAGAGCTATGGGATCACCTCTTCTCATTAAAAAAGTGTTACCTCACTTCAGGAGGATGTTTCTGTGAATTCAGTCCTGAAATAGGGAGATAAACGTTACAGGTTTTAGCAAAAAGAAAAAAGGTAGAAAAAAACCAATGCAGTGCTGATCCAGGTATTTACCAGTCGCTGGTCAGGAGCAGACAGGGGGGCAAAATGGTGAGGTTGTAGTTTCTTCTGCTACTCATGAGGATGTGGCATTAGTCAAAGATTGGAACAAAGCAACCCAAAACAAACCACAGGAAAACGTTCGCTGCCTCCCCTTTCCCCTCAGAGAAACACAAGTTTTAATTATTGATCTTCTTCTTTTGCAGTGAAATAAATGCCCGGCTTGATGCTGTGTCTGAAATTCTGCTGTCAGAATCCAGCGTGTTTGGTCAGATTCAAAATCTTCTTTGTAAGCTGCCAGATTTAGAGAGAGGCCTCTGCAGTGTTTTCCACAAGAAGGTACACCCATCATTACACTAATTGATTATTTTCTGAACAGCATCATTCTGTCTTGGTGTGCTTCCATTGGTTTGCATGTTTGTTTAAAAATGTTTTCTGCTTAGCAGGACTGAGGCTGACCTATTAAAGGGACGTGGGTTTATAAAAATCAGATGTGGTGAAATTTTGCTTTGTGATCAGCAATGTGCTGATAGAAGAAATGTCCGGGTAGGGTTCTGAAGCACATGCTTTGGACTGCTAATGATAAGAGGCAAACACGTGCTGTACTCATGATTTAGTGTCTGGATTCAGGGAGGAGGGATGGTGCAATAGACCCTTCTGCCTTGAGCTGTAGTTTGCCTCTTAAACCAAAGCTTTGCATTCCATATGCTTCTGTAAAATCAGACGTGCAAGTGCAACCACTTGGCTGCTGCTAGCTGTTTGCAAATGAATGTTGGTTTGCTTGCACATTCTCCAGTTTGGACCTCAGGTCCACATTTTAATAAGAGTCACTTATGAGAGATGTGACACTGACAATTCTTAGTTGAAGCACATTAATGTGCCAATGGCACCTGTGGAGTACATCATGTTCTTTCATTTCACTGCTCTACTTAGAGGTTTTGACAGGTTTTTTTCCAATAAAGGAATAGGTGGGTAGAATGAGAGCAAAGTTGAAATTTTTTTGGATGGTACAGAATAATGTTTTCCTGTGTATGAAAAACTGAAACCCAGTTTTTATACAATTTTCCAAGCCCTTCAGTGTTTGGCTCTTGGAAGGGCTTGTGTGTTTCAGGGAATGGATACAGAGGTCCAGCCATAACAAAGGTTGTGAAAAGAGGAGTGTGCACCACTTTACCCATCCTCTGGAGTGTACCACATTCACATGATAAAATTGTTGGGTTTCTTTGTCCAAACAATTGCCCAAGAATGACATAATTCACTTTTTAATGGTTTAACTCATTTCAGGTTTCATACACAGTACTGTTTCTAGGAATACATCTGCATTTCACAATATCCTGGAACTGCTCTGCTGCTGCCCTGTGGGGTTTTTGCTTTGGTTTGGTTTTGTTTTATTTTCTGTAGGTACTTATTTCTTCAGATGTCCCTCCCTGCTGTAGAGCTGCTAGCCTTTTTCAGCTTTTAGCTCACTTTTAGGTGGAGCCGTCCAGAGACCCTGGATTGTCGTGTGGTTTTTGGGATGAGGTGACAATGCAGATTGTCTCAACAACAGCCACTGCAGCATGAAGATGGGTTTAGTGAGTCAGATGTTGGAAAGAAGCTGCAGGAGAGGAGAAATGCTCCAGCTGACTCCCTAAGAAGGGTAAATGATGGGGGAAAGCTCTGAGAACCCACTTGTAATGTGATGGATTTGCTTCCCCTGGTAAAAGCCTGGGTTGTGCAGGGCACTCTGGAGAGCACCTGAAGCACTGAATACCTGTAAGGCTTTGAGGAGATGGCAGTGTCCCTGAGAGACAGGGTGTGTTTCCAGTAAAGAATCAAAAGCAAACTCTGGGGAGCTGATTCTGAAGCATAGCTGATGAATGTGGAGCCTGAAGAGAGGTCCCAGCAAAGCAGATATGTATCCAAGAACATGGAGTGACTGGGTTTCATGGATTTTTTTGTGTTTCCCCCCAGAGAATGCTGCCATTTCACTTTCTAATACAGAACCCTTTCCAGCTCTGTTAATTCCAGATGTTCCACATGCTCAAAGTGGTGTTCAGTAACATTTCATTCTATTAAGGGATTCCAGACTCCGAATGGAGCACTCTCATGGCTTCACTGAAGGAATGTGCTCGTTAGTTCAGTGTCAGCTGCAGGAAAAATAGGTGAATGTGACAAGCATTTCCTCCTCCAGGCCCTTTATAGTTCAGTGAAGTCATTATTTGAGGAGGCGTGCTGTACAAGGAGACTCTGAGGTGTCCAGAGATGGCTGGGGTGTCTCAGTCATGTCAAACATTCTTTGGAATGTTTTTTACATTCAGGTTAGCCACTGCAGGAATTGTGTTGTGCACAGGCCTGTGCACCAGTAACCTCTGGAGAAGACAGAAGGTAGTGAAGGCAGAACAATGGTCTGCAAGGCAAAGCATCCTGATGGGAACTCTTGTGGTCAAGGACATCACTGTCTGTTCTCCTGGTCTCAATTACTCCTTTTTTTTTTTTTATTTGAAAGCCTGCTAATAAGTCATATCTGATGGCATAATTCAAGCTGGGAATTGTTAACCTGGCCCTTCACGAGTTCCCATTGCCTCAAACCACCAAATCCAGAATCTCCAAACCACCAGAACCAATCGACTGTTTCTGACTTATCCCAGGTACATCCACTCTGGAATTAGAAGAGTGTTTTTACAGTGGGAATTAGGTCTTGCCTGGGGGGTTGCAGTTCAGCTGTGGTTTTATCCCAGCCTGGAAGAGGACTGAGGGAGTGGTTAAGGAGGCAAGAGCAATGTTGCAGTTGCCATGGAGGGAGGAGTTGCTCCACAAGGACTGGTTGGTGTTCTCACTTTGTGCAGGTCCAGCAGTTGACACCTCGCCAGGCAGGAATGCTCTCCACTCCCCACTTTCCTCTCTGTGGGAAAAGAAGGGTGGCTGGAGATGGAATGGGTGAGCACTTCTGGGCAGCACTGCAGAGGAATCTGAGAGACAGGGAATTTTGAATTTTGACATTGAGTTTTGTCTCAGCTGGTGCGGAATCACCTTAGTGGCAGAGGTGGTGCTTGGAGGAGAATCACCAAATCACCCAGCACAGTTTGCACCACAGGCACTTCCTTCTGGCATCAGTGGGAGATGCAAATGGCAGGACCCTCCTTTTTTTGCCTCAGTTAAAGTGGAGACTTTTATTGCCTTGGAGTGTGGCAGAAGAGGGTCAGTGACCGATGTTTGAGCAGGTTTTACAACCAGTACAGAGTAAACATGCCATTTGCACTTTTAGAAGTGTGTCCTGCAGGGCCAACCTGATGTTTCTTGCTGTTTTCATGCCTGTGTTTTCACTGTGCTTCAGAAGATAAATATTTACACAGGCTCAACCCATAAGTGTTTATCTTATTTGTACCCTTCACTCAACAAACATTTTTTTCTGACTAAAGCACAGTCACCAAAGGAATTATCATAACAATTGGCCATTAGATGTACAAAACAGATTAAAGGGGAGCTGTTTACCTAAGGAGGGAGAGCAATAATCAAACCTTACTGTGGTATTTTCAGGATCCCCCGTGGCAGGAAGGAAATGATGAATCTGACTCCATGTTCTTAGAAGGCTAATTTATTATTTTATGGTACTATATTATATTAAAGAATGCTATACTAAACTATACAAAAGAATACAGAAAGGACACTTACGGAAGGCTTAACAAGATAATAATGAGAACTTGTGACTCTCCAGAGTCCAACACAGCTGGACTGTGATTGGTCATTAAGTTAAAACAACTCAGCAGAATCCAATGAAACAATCACCTGTTGGATAAACAATCTCCAAACACATTCCAAAGCAGCAGAACACAGGAGAAGCAAATGAAATAATTGTTTTCCTTTTTCTCTGAGGCTTCTCAGCTTCCCAGGAGAAGAAATCCTGGACAAGGGGAATTTTCCAGAAAATATGACAGTGACATGACTTCAGCTTAAACATACCTTGAATTTTTACTTTTTCTTACTATGGCTATATCATGCACATCTTGCTTATACTACACTTTTAATCTTTTAAAGAGTCTGCATCACAGATATTTTTGGGTTTGCAGTGCTAAATGCTGATTTGAGCAAACTGTTCTCCGTTAAGCTGATTAATATAAAGTCATAACAAGGGGACTTAATAATCTTAAAATTAAATACCTCATTTCTCCCAAACCAAACTCTGCTCCCTGCGCTAAAGAGATAAAGGTGGGAATTACAATTTAAAGGAGTGATAAATGTATAGTGCATTTAGACACCCATATTTTTTTAAAATTTGAAATGCTTTTAACTTGGAGTTAAAAGTGGTTAGTGGCTGCTGGCTGTGGGTCTCTGTTGGAAACAATTTCAGTAATGCAAACAGGGCTGAATTGCTGTCAGTGTTGCTGAGAGGGTGTTAGATCTCTGTGATCTTTCCTGCATCCATTTTCAGGACAGTTTGATAAACTGCTGGTTGAAACTATTGTTTGGCATCACTGTCAACTCTGAGGTTATTTCTCCAGTGCCAGAGAAGTTATGGCTATCATTGCTGTCCTCTCAAAAGCAGGCTTCAAAAATAGCATTGGATCAGTTCGTGAGAATCTTTTGTGAATTCAAGACAGTCAATCCTGCTTCATGTAAGCAATTTTTACTGTATTTTAAAGCTTCTAATTTATAACACAGTGTGTATCTTTGGGAGGTTACCTTGGATTTGAATGGAATCAGTGCCACTGCAATGGGGCCCAGATTGTCAGAGTTATTTGAATGTGTCTGTTCCAAGTTGTCTGTTTGCTTAGTGATTGATTTCTGCAGGGGAGACATTAAATTTTACATGCAAAGTCCTGCAGAGCTCCTAGCATGGAGCCAGGGGGAACAGGGACACTGAATAAGCACAGAAGAGCTGTGTTCACCCCATTCTTGGGAACACTGTTCAACAGGGCAGTTTGCAGTAAATTATGGTGAATTTCCCTTTCTCTAAAGGTCTGTAGTCACAGAATCAAATGGATTTTAACTCATTGGGTGACTCCTACAGTGTCCTGTGGGCCTTCAGAGTTGCTGTGAGGAACTTGAGAGTGTTTACTAAGCATCTTCTGACAAACCTCATAACTTTAAGGGTTGTTTTAGGTACCTTGAAATGCAGCTTTCTCCTCTTAGTGAAGCCTGAGCTTCAGCAGCCTCACCAGCTGTCTTGGTTTGGAAAGACAGGAGTCTGCTAAGGAAGGCAGGAGCCTGCCCTGAAATGGAGACTGTAAACCCTCCCCACCCCTCCCAATCGCTATAATTTTAAATTAAGGGGCTCTCAGGCAAAAATATGGGAGCAGGAAATACCAGTTCTTTTATAGGAAAAAAAGGAAACAAGTAAAAGGATAAAATGAACAATGCAGTACACTAGAACAACACTGCCAGAGTCAGAACCCAACCTGACACCCTGTGGGTCAGGGTGTTGGTGGCAGTCCCATTGGAATTGTGGCTCAGCCCTCCTGCAGTGTCAGGGGTGGTTCTGCTGGAGCAGGGGGATCTGTAGAGAAGGATGTATTCTTCCTCTGAAGATCCAGTGGGAGGAGAGACAGCTGCTGTTCCTCTGGGGAATCCCGTGGAGAAAGCCGTGCTGGTGTCTCAAAAACCTCTGGATTATATCTGGGTAGCAATGCTTGGCTCCTCCCCCTGGGTTATATCTGGGTAGCAATGCTTGGCTCCTCCCCCTGGGTTATATCTGGGTAGCAATGCTTGGCTCCTCCCTCTGGATTATATCTGGGTAGGAATGCTTGGCTCCTCCCTCTGGGTTATATCTGGGTAGGAATGCTTGGCTCCTCCCTCTGGGTTATATCTGGGCAGGAATGCTTGGCTCCTCCCTCTGGGTTATATCTGGGTAGCAATGCTTGGCTCCTCCCCTGGGTTATATCTGGGTATCAATGCTTGGCTCCTCCCTCTGGATTATATCTGGGTAGCAATGCTTGGCTCCTCCCTCTGGATTATATCTGGGTAGCAATGCTTGGCTCCTCCCCCTGGGTTATATCTGGGCAGCAATGCTTGGCTCCTCCCCCTGGATTATATCTGGGCAGCAATGCTTGGCCCCTCCCCCTGGGTTATATCTGGGTAGCAATGCTTGGCTCCTCCCCCTGGGTTATATCTGGGCAGGAATGCTTGGCTCCTCCCTCTGGGTTATATCTGGGCAGCAATGCTTGGCTCCTCCCTCTGGGTTATATCTGGGCAGCAATGCTTGGCTCCTCCCTCTGGGTTATATCTGGGTAGCAATGCTTGGCTCCTCCCCCTGGGTTATATCTGGGTAGCAATGCTTGGCTCCTCCCTCTGGGTTATATCTGGGTAGCAATGCTTGGCTCCTCCCCCTGGGTTATATCTGGGCAGCAATGCTTGACTCCTCCCTCTGGGTTATATCTGGGTAGGAATGCTTGGCTCCTCCCCTGGGCTCACATCTCCCAATGGGATGTTATCGTTCTTATCAGCCATGCAGTGACATTCAATAGCTGTTATCAGCAATGTCCCCTCCCGAGGGAGGTGTGAATGTGGTCACTCAAAGAGAGAGATAAGGCAAACTGCCCACCTGACAAAGGTAATCTGCCATACAGTTGGTAATTTAAAATATCTTGCATTGCAATCTTCAACACCAGCCTTGTTGCAGACACCTCAGCCAGATGTTCTCACCAACATCTGCCTTTCCCAACACTCCTACAGGTGTGCACTGATCAGGGCCCTTCATTTCCTCCTTTAAAAAAAGAACAACTGCAGTCCCCACCCTGATGGGCTCCCCTGAGGATCTGATGCATTTCTGGGTGTGCACATCTGCTCATTCTCGCGTGCTGTGCATCACCCTGCTGCCTGCAGGGACCTCCTGGGCACACTCTGGAGAAGCCTGGCAGGATTTGATCCCTCATCCTCATGGGTGTGCATGGGGATGGTGATGCACTCAGGCAGAAAGTGTTTTATTTGATTTGGAGTCCAAGCTGGGATTTATCATTTGTGTACAGGTTCAGGCCTTTCCTCTGTGCTTTGACTTCAAACATCGTTGGTTGACATGTTTACCCCTTTATTATTTTGTTTAATTTTATTACAAGATAGAGGCAGTAAGTCCCAGATTATCAGAAAGATGATGATAAATTGCAGCCAGTGCAGAGGAGACCCAGTGTTTTCATGAGGAAGAATAATGGATCGTTGATGAAGCAAGACTAAAAGACCTTTTTATTTTTTTGTTAAATTGATGATTAAAGGAGAACATAAGGCTTATAGGTGTTTGAAGGGTGTTAACAGCAAAGAAACACTGCAGTTAGTGTAATGCAAAGGAGTACAACTGGAGATATTTGGAATAACTTAGTGGAAAGGAAAATTGTGCTGTCTGATAACACTTTTACATGATGATATTGTTGCATTATGGGTTAGTGGTAAGCACACAAATATATAGGCCTGAGAGCAGGGAAAAAGAAAATAACACAGAAAAACTGGAGCATTTGCGGGAAAACCTCCTAATGGGTGTCCTTTGTCCCACAGAACTCTGTGGTTCTGTGAAATAGAGGAGCTTAGGTTCTCCAGAAATATTCAGAGTGCAGTGTCTGTGGCCCTCCTCAATTCCTAAATGTGGTTAAATTGCATTTTGACTAATACTTGATTCTACATTTGGGTACAGACATTCCTTGGGAATAACTGCACTGTCATAAATGAGAGAATTGCCGTAGTTCTTGCCTTTGAGTGTGGGAAGGATGATAAAGAAAAATTTTCTTTAGGGAAGAAATTGAAAGACAAAGGATGACAAAATAAAATTGTAGATGTGTTCTATGAAATAGTGATTCACTGTAGCCTGCCTCTTCTGTGAGCAGTGTTGTGCTGGTCACCATACAGCCCTGTCCAGAAATTAAATTCTACATTGCTGTGATAGAAGAGAAAAAAAAAAAAAAAGTTGGAACAGTAAGATATGGCAGACAAAAGATATAGCAAAATATATTATATATCGTACTGCTTTCCTTGCCTCATCTCCCCAGGTGAGGAAAGTAAACTGGTTTTCTTTCAGTGTTGTCTGTTGACTGATGGGAGAATTTCAGAAGGCTAAAGGAGGAATGTCTATATCAATCAGTAAAATATGAAGAAATACCAGCCTACTTATTTATAGACAGCCTTTTCCAAACTTTCTGAGACTGGAATGTCCTGGGAGTGTGACTGGGTGCAGCGAGGTTTGGGAGCCCTGGTGCAGCACAAGTGCAAGCCCAGGGAGCACTGCAGGGCCAGCACTGCCCCTGGGGGCATGGGCATCGTGCAGGAGGGGTGGGACTGCCCAAAAAACCCTTCCTGAATAGCACTGCCCTGCCGGGGGCTATTTACAGACCACAAACAGGACAGGCTGCTGTGGAACTGCCTTGAGCTGTTTGATTTTCCAGCATCACTCTCAGTCCATGGCTATGGCAATGGAAGATGGCAGCAGCTCACATCCCAGGCAGCAGACACAGAACTCAATGTCACAACTCACTTTATGAGCTTTGTGACCAATCACACAAAGCAAAAGCACACTGACAGTATTTATATCTGTACAGTGTATATTCTATATTGACAGTAGTTCTGTCCAACCACTGTAAGCACAGGTACCTTTGGTTAAACAATGCTGGCTTATTTCAAATGCAATCCCTGCTTGTGAGCCTTCAAACACAATGCACAGAGCTCCATTATTGAGCTTTAACCTTCCTAATATCTTGCTAGATAAACTTTTCTGTAGCTTAGGGAGTTATTCTAGACAAGCATTAATACACAGACCATTGTTCTATTTGTTTATTTTGTTTATTTATTGTTGTTTATTTTTCCTTGAAAAAGCAGAAGAACCTGTAAGTGAAAATGCAATGGATTGTAATGATTCAGACATTCCTTCCCTTCTCAGTGCTCTACGCAGGAGTTCTTCTTGATAGTCAGCACCCTGTCTCGTCTGGACTTGGAAATTCAAGCTTTTGTCCCAGTCATACAGTCCCATGTGAGATCTCCTCTATTAAAAGATGCACTGTTGGAAATCCCAGACCTTCTCTCCCCAGTAAAACAGTATTTAAAGATCCTTAATGAAGAAGCAGCCAAGTAAGTAGAGAAAATAACATGATTCTTCTGTGCCTCATAGCCTTTCTGAGTAAATGTGTTCAGTTATGCAAATTATGCCTCTTGGTTTAATACACCTCAGTTTTATGTTTTTATTTCATATTTATGTGGGTACAGTTCCTCTTGTAAAGTTAAACTACTCAAGGCAGGATTTTGCCTAGAGGGTGTCTGCCTCAGGGTGAATGAGTTTTGGAAAGTTTCTCACCTGTTTTGGGAGATGAATTTACAGGAAAATATGTTTTGCATTATGTTAATTGGTTTAACAGCTTTTTAATTAATTTTTTTTTTAAGAGGAGCTACTCCTTTTGAAGAGAGGCTTGACCTTCAGCAAAGGGGCAGCTCTGCTGTCAGCAATATGCTTTCCACTGTTTTTGTGAGAATTCATCAAAGCTGTCTGCACTTTTTTGTCTTGTTTATGTCCACTGTTGGTCCATGAGGAAAAAAAGACAGAGGAGGAAGATGCTGGGTTGGAATTAATACACATTAAATTGGAGAATACCCCTGAATAATTTGCTGTGTACTGTTTGTTCTGAAGCCCTGCTGCCTCCACTGTCATCCCTGGATTCTCTGCTGAGGTTGTGGCAGAAAGTTTAGTGTGTTGTTATATGGGGGCAGCACAGTCTTAACTTTTACACTGAGAACAGACTAAAAAAAAAAAATTCACTTTATTTATAAAACACCTTTTATCTTTTCCAAACTGAGATTGAAAAATAAATCTGAGAATCAAAGCCTAGAACTTTATTTTATTTGCTTCTGATTTAGAGGTGGACCCAAGGAGTTTAAATTTAGAAGCTGAGAGGGGCAGAAGGATTTCCTCTGCCCAATGGCAAGGTGGGATTATGAGATTTCTGCTGATGCCTGGTGCCCAATTATAGTTGTGACAGTTTGTGCCAAAACAGACTGTAACTAAATCATATCAAGCTAAATTACACCAGATTTAGTGTAGGTAGTTTCAAAACATGGGATGTTTTCTTCTGTCACTGTACTAACAATGGCTAGAATAGTATACAAGATATAAATGATCTGTAGAATGGGTATATTGTATTTACATTTATTCAGAATGATTAAGCCAATTTACTTTCTGGCTTTTATATATCTCAAATGTGTGTGGTAGTATTATTTTTACTCAAAACCATTTCTTTCATCAAAGTCTTGGCTTCTGCTCACATCCGTCCATGCACACGCACAGTTGAGCACAGACTACATCACATGTTATTTTTGTTATGAGGTGTGGATAGGATCCTGTAATTGTTCTGAAAAGTATCCCTTTCTCCAGGTTTTGGGTTTTTTTAGCAAGGAGATTAAGATTTTGGGATTTGTATTTTTGAAACTGTCAACATTACAATTTTTTGTAGCCATCACATAGCAGTGACAGTCTTCACAATCAGCTGCTGGCTACTAGGGATCTTTTTTTTTTTTTTTTTTTGCCTTGCATTCCCATGAAAACTAGTCTAATTAGCACGAATCCGTTTCTAAAAATTAGTATTGTACTTTAAAATGGCATCTTCACTGTCACTTATGTAATCCCAGTGAGGAAGGAGTGCACAGCCCAAGCTCAGCTCTGTGCTGCCTGCCTTGCCACTGGCTCCAGCTGTAGCTCCATTTGCAGGCCAAGGGGCAGTGGAGTAAGTAGAATATTAGATTTTTTTTTATTGCTTCCATGTTGTAGTACTTTCAGTTGGATAATTACTTGCTCCCCACATATTAGTTTTCAAGGTAATTATATAATTAACTTGCAGAGTTCTGTATTGGCTCTAGAATGCAAAGTTATATTGCAATTAACTTAGGGCTGATCACAGTGCTTTTTTATTGTTTGCCTGATACTAACTAGGGCAAGTTAAATTTTTTTGTTATTTTTGTTGACAGCTGTAATTTTAATTGCTAGTTCAGCTTCCCAGTTTTAACCATTTGAATGGCATTGCTTGTTTCAGGTTTCAACCCTGACCTGAGCTAGTGCTGCCAAAACAGTTCTGTCATTTTTTCTGGCACTGCAATTAGAAAAGGGCATTGTTTTGCATGTGCTTACAAGTATTCTGGGTAATCTTTTCTGGACAAAAGAAGGAAGCTGCTCTGGGAAAGTACTGATGGCATTCTGCTTCCATGAGGGCCTTGAGGGGGGGATTTTTCCATGCAATCCTTACAAAAATGTGCCCAAATTTGGCCAGATTCTAAATGCGTTTAAAATCTGTTTTCGTGGCGTGCAGAAATCACCTGAAATTTCATGTTTAACTGCAGCACAGGTGTTGTCAGCAGTTGGGGTGCCTTTCTGCTCCTGTCCTGAGCACAGCATCTTTCAGCAAATGGGCTCTGCTATGACCAAGCACTCGAAAATCTGTACTCAGAAGGGAATTGAGCCAGTGTTCCAACAAACAAAATAAGGATGCAGCTGGTAGAACTGAGGCACATCCCTCCCTTTTTACCATTATTTTACCTTGCATTTCTTACGGGTAGGACTGGAGATAAAACCCAGTTGTTCAAGGACCTGACAGACTTCCCTGCCATCCGAAAGAAGAAGGAGGAGATCCAGGACGTGCTTTCTAAAATCCAATTGCATCTGCCGGATATTCGTAAACAGATTAAGAACCCTTCTGCAGAGTATGTTGCAGTTTCGGGTCAAGAGGTACTGTGGGGTTTATTATGTATGACTGTACCCATCCTTGCCTGGAAAATAGCTTAAAAGCGGGACCTAGCTGGAACTCTGTTCCCTGAGTGTGGTGCTTCATCAGGGCATTTGACTATAATCTTTTGTATAACTTTGAAGAGCAGCTTTCTTGCCGTGTGACTCCTTTATTTGTTAAGTCAATCACTTCAGTGACTATAATAGAAGCACATTAGTGCAGTTGAATTTGGTTCAGTAATGCTTTGCTTTTCTGTCTGTGTAAAAACACATACTTCCAAGGTTAATTGTATGGCTATTAAGTACTGGAATACTCTCAGAGAACCAGGAAGCACAGCATTTGGTTAATTTGAAGAATGGTGAAAGGATTTCTGAGTACTGAGTCAGACTGTAATTTGAAAGATGGGAGAGGAGAGGGAACAGCATTAAAGAGTGATAAGTGTTGTTTTAGTTCCAGTTCTCAGAAATGGTGTTCTGGACTGGAACTTTTCCTCGTGGATGCTGCACGAGTGTGGGCAGGATGTGATCCAGCCCGCTGAGAGGTTCCGTGGTGAAAAACAGACACAGCAGCCCCTGCCACGTTTGTGGGGAAACTGAAAGGAGCAGTCAGGTAGCACTGCTCAGCGTTCTCCTCTGGAACTGGGAGCAGGAAGCTGGGAAAAGCTCTGAAACAAAAAAACTGGGGAAAGAAAGGAGTTAGGAAACAGAATGAGCAGAAGAGAGGAGTGGGTGAGGACAGGGAGGGAAGGGGCTGGAATTGGCCTGTGGGGCACTTTGGAAGCTGAGAAAGATCCAAAAAGACACAGGAGGGAGGAAATAGACTCTGCTGAGAATGAGGGAAGGGATGAATTAGAGGCAGCAACCTTTGATAAGGACCTGATGTTGGACGTTCCTGTTGAGGGTGAAGCTGAGAACAGGAAACACACGGCCCAGGAGTTGGGTGGGCTGTCAGCACAGAGGCTGAAATCCTAAAGGAAAAGTGGAAAAGTGTGTTTGAGTATTGTCTGAGGCGGGGAAGAGCGGGATCTGAAAGGTTTCTCTCAGGGAAGCTGGGTTAATAGCTGCCATCTGTGAGAAGCAAAGGAAAAGAGAGGAGCTGATCAAAGAGAGGAGAGCATCAGAGGAGGTACTGAAAAGTGGTTCCACACTGCACACATTTGAGAGAGGAGCCTTTGCAGCAGGGCAGGAACCTCTGCAGACAGAGATAGGTCTGGGTGCCTTGATGAAAGGAGCTGCAGAGGCTGGGGATTGCTCTCATTTCATGACATCTGGTGTGAGTGTTCAACAGACACCAAAAGAGGCAGCAGAGGGGGGTCAGAGAATATGGTCAGTGGGAAAAAGAGAGATGCCAGAGGAGTAGAAGTAATTTAAACAAAGTTGTATTGGAGGAATAGAACACAGGACTAGAATAGGAATTTATTTGATTTGAGCTCTTTCTTCCTCAGATCTGTATGTTTTATTCTTCCTGTGTTCTTGTAACACCCTGATAGATGTGAAATTCAAATGCTCTTTCACTACAGAGAAAAACCTTGGAAGTGCTTTGGGTGAATTAACATTTAGTGCACCCTGTCCTTGCTCTATTCCTGTGTTAGGATTGTTATCCTTGTTTGTTCTTGGGGATGACTGCTGGCTCCTCTGGAAGTTTCTATCTAAATCCCATTAGCCACAATGGAGAAGCTTTGCCAGACATGGCTCCGGCATGTGGCAAATGTGGCCAGGTTCTGTGTTAACCTAATCTCTGCAGGAAATGTGTTTTCCAGCTGAATTCTGTGACGTGAGACTGCCTCAGCTCTCTGACACCCAGCACCTCAGGCAGTGGTTACAGAGATAACTGACATGAATCGTGTGAAACGAGCACACAGATCTCAGGATGGATGTGTGTCACAACCCCAGCTGCTTCTGGGCAGAGAAGAGCTTTCCCTCCTGGGCTGCTCCTTCTCTTCAGGCTCAGCATGGTTTTCTGTTGTATTTGCAGGGAATGTCCCAGCACAGGCAGGGAAGATGGATCTGGCTCCATGTTCTCAGAAGGCTGATTTATTGCTTTATAATATGATATTATATTAAAGAATACTATATTAACTATACTAAAGAATACAGAAAGGATACTTACAGAATGCTAAAAAGATAATAATGAAAACTCCTGACTCTCTCCAGAGTCCCGACACAGCTTGGCCCTGACTGGCCAAAGAGTGAAAACAACTCCCAGCAGAATCCAATGGAACAATCACCTGTGGGTAAACAATCTCCAAACACATTCCAAAGGGGCAAAACACAGGAGAAGCAAATGAGATAAGAATTGTTTTCCTTTTCTTTGAGCTTCTCAGCTTCCCAGGAGAGAAATCCTGGATGCAGGGATTTTTTCAGAGAATGTGAATGCCAGTTTTCCTCTGGTGCTTGCAGTTTCTGGATAAATGATGATTCTGTTTCCCTGGTCTTCCTGACTTCCCGTGGTGTGTAACATTACATTTCTGTTGTTTCAGTTTTTGATAGAAGTCAAGAATTCCCATAAATCATCTGTGCCATCTGACTGGGTGATGGTTAGTAGGTACGTAAAATGTCTTTGAGGTTTGGTTCTGTTTTAATTTAGAGGAAAAAAACAAGGTATTTTGGTATTACAATTCATTACATGCCTAATTCCCATTGTCCCATGTGTTAAGGTTTGTTGGGGGTTTTTTAAGCTGAAAACCCAACCAAACTGTAAATCTATTGCTTAAAAGAAAAAAACCCAAACAAAACAGAGAAAAATTGATTTCTTACCACATTTGTTTTCACACAGTGCATCCTCAAAGCACAGAATTACTCATTCAATCCTTCAAGGTGCATGTGCTGGTGTCAGATCTATGGCCTTGATTCAGTTGTGTTTGTAGCTTGCACATGCAAATCTGTCATACAGTTTTGATTGCTCTTGTTTTATTCAGAAAGATTAAAGTAGCTGTGCCAACATCTTGGTAAATTCAGTGCATTTAAAATAAAATTTTATTTACTCATACAGACCAGTTCTTCTTGCTTTGGCACTTGTTCTAATGTAAGCTTGATTTTGGATAATTTTCCAGCAGGTGAAACAGAGATGGATTGATTTATGTAGTTGGCTTTTTTTTTTCTTTTCAGTAATTTGATTTATGATTTAAATTTATGGTTTGAATACCTGAAACTTAAAATGTCCATATAAATACTGAATTATCTACAAGCCCCAAAGTGTAATGTGTGAGCACAAACATCTCTCCCTAAGCTGAACTCTGTTGTGATGCTCTATTCAGTTATGCAAGAATTAACACTCAATTCTCTTTTAATTAAACTTCTTTTAATACTGAGAAGTGCACAGATCAGACAGAATTAACATGGTGAACAAATTACAGCTAATCTGGATTCTGTAAAAGAATGCCTGGATGTGCCAAATTGAGTCCTTAATAAAAACACACAAGTAAATAGCAAGTGAAAACTAGCAAGGCAATCTGTATTAGCCATGTGTATTTCAGGCCTATGATGGAGTTTTCCTCTTCACAGCGAATTTGTTTTTGTCTGGCTGGGTGTGTGTCAGCCAGCCATGCACTTGGGCAGCTGCTGCTGAGCAGTTTTGTGGAGAGTGTGCTCAGGGGTGATGATGGCACGCTGTGCAGAGCATTCCAGAACTTTCCGAGTGGGCAGCAGTGCCACTTCACTCCCAATGGAGGCCACTGCCTTCAGCACATGAAGGAAATGAGTCCAATTTGGCAATTTGGCATGTGGACGGTGCAGGTGATTGCTGGGTGTGGGAAACGCCAGTCATTTGTTTTTAAAATTTTAGAAGGGTAAAGTTTGTAAAATTTTAAAAGTTTAATAGTAATAAAATGGTTATTAAAATAGTAATACAATTGGAGTGATAATAATTGGACAGTTTGAATTAGGACAATGTGAGACAATAGAGACAAACAGTTACGGATGATCCAGGTACCTTTTCTGGGCAGCACAAGCCCGAAAAAGGCCCCACGTTAACAGAGGATTAACCCTTAAAAGCAACAGCCTGTTGCATATTCATGCACCTCATCCATGATGCATAAATTGCATTCAAACACAGGATTCTGTCTGGGCACTGTCAGCTGCTTCTGAATCCTAGCAGTGCCTTCCAGGTGGGAAGAAGTTAATTGCTTCTGATAGTGGGGCAATAAATTCTCTTTCTCTGAAAGATTCAGGTGTCCTGTGGCTGCTGTCTCACTGCAAGCCCTTTCTTTAAAAAAATTATCTTACATAGCACAGTTTCTATTTTAACATTATGTTATAACCTAAAACTACATTTAACACACTACTTAAGGGAATTGATACAGCATCACTTTCTACCGCGACACACACAATATTCATTTGAACATTAATGTGAATATTTGCAAAAAGCCAGACATAAAAGACGTGCATTTCTCACGCTGGGTGACCTCGATGCCAACGGGCTCTGTGTCCCTCTGTGTCCCTCTGTGTCCCTCTGTGTCCCTCTGTGTCCCCGTGCAGCACCAAAGCCGTGAGCCGCTTCCACTCGCCGCTGGTCACCGAGAGCTACAGGGTCCTGCAGCAGCTCCGTGAGCAGCTGGTGCTGCTCTGCACCTCGGGCTGGCTCTGCTTCCTGGAGTGAGTGTTCCCCTGTATTAATATTACACAGTAGTTTTATTGGTTTTTGTATGTTGTATGCTACCTTGACCATGAGAGTTTGTTAGAAGGTGGTGGGAGTTTCATTGTCCCTCACGTTTGGTGTGTGTGTTTGTCTGAGGGCAGAGTTTTCAGTGGGGTTATTTGCCTGTGTAGCCAAAGGATCTTCAAAATGGGAGTTTAAAAATACTTCCTGAACGCCTCTGATATTTTTTAGTTGCATGGATAGCAGAACTGCTGAAATTGTTCCTCCTGTCACGCAGTGATAGCTTGCAAGACCTTAGCAAGTCCCTGCTCAAATTGTCTCACTGGATTTGCTGCCCATTAGGAGCACAGAAATTCTGAAAACAGAGTAGAAACTGGAAAGTCATTCCAATTGACACTTCTCCAGTTGTGTTTCCTTTGCAGTGCTATAAAAGAGTTGTCTCCATGTTCACTTGCCTGTTCTCAGCAGTGCTGTAGGA
The DNA here is from genome assembly GCF_028769735.1 of Zonotrichia leucophrys gambelii. Lineage (NCBI taxonomy): Eukaryota > Metazoa > Chordata > Aves > Passeriformes > Passerellidae > Zonotrichia > Zonotrichia leucophrys. The sequence goes on along the minus strand of NC_088200.1, from coordinate 75,173,105 downwards.
GAGCAGCAGACAAAAAGGAAAGACCTGTGTGTAGGAAAGTGCTCTTCTTTCCCACCCCTCCATTTATTTATGTCTTTGTTTATTAAATTTTGCTCCCCTGCTGGTTTTATATTCCATATTGTAGCTTTGAGACTAGGAGGGAGGAAAAAAGAAATTCCAGAGGACTAAGAATGAACTCCACTGAAAACTCTGTTCTCCTGATAATGGCCTTATTGTGCTGGGGAAGCAGCACCATAAATTGAAAATGAATTCTTGAATTTTCCGTTGTAGATACCGTAATTCATTGAAATTTTAGACAACTCCTGTGTTCAGAGACTCTTAGTTTGGTTCTTCTTTGACTGTAACTTACAGCTGAATCAACAGCTGAGCCTGAATCAACAGCTGGATCCAGCTGCTGGTATTCTGTATAAATTCTGATAAATTGTGGCATTTTTGTACACCTCATTTAGGCAGCAGGGATCAACTGCTGACCCATTATCAGCTATCTAATGAATTTAATTGTGCCTGATTTTCTGTGCTTGAAAAATAATTCACTGTTAGAATGGGAGGTGAAGTCCACCGTGGTCCTCATGTTCTGTCTGATGCACTGCTGGGAGATTTGGATTCAGAGTGACTTAAAGAGCACAGGAGCCCTGTGAGGAGCTTGCATGGGGTGCATTTTGACAATCCTTTTGTGCTGGTGCGGAATTGTTTCTTTCCCTGTTTTTGTGTAACTTTTCCCCGTTCTGATGCAGCCGTTTCAGTGAACATTATCACCCCGTGTCTAAAGCCATTTGTCACCTAGCAACTGTGGACTGCCTGTTCTCATTGGCCCAGGTGGCCAAACAAGGAGACTACTGCAGGTAATCAATTTTTAATTTTTAATTTTTTTTTACGTGGGATTGCATACGGAATTATAAGAGCATACTTAAAATAAATTATGTTTTAATGTGTACGCCGTGATAAAAATCACTACTAAAATTGTTTACAGTAGTTTCAACTTAATCTGATTTTGCAGAGCAACACTTCTGGACTTAATGCAAATCTGTAAACATTGCAGTTCCAATTTGACATCCTAATGTTTGTTGTTTGACCTGAGTCTAGTAGGTTATATCTTACTTACACATAAATAAATGCTGGACTTTTTTAATGTCTTTCTGTAAAAAAATTATTGGTTTTTTATTCTCAGAGAGGTCTGATTTTATGCTATCTTTCTAATACCTTAGAGTCTGTGGTATCTGAGGTGTGTTTGAAAGGTGTATCTCAGGTAATTAATAGTAAATATTAGCTGTAGCTTGCAGAGCAGTGGTGATGCCTCAGCTGAGCTGCTGCTTCTGCCCCAGACCACAGACAGAAATCCACTTGCAAATACTTCTGCTTTGGTACATCATTAAAGATAATATTGATCACTTCTGGGCTCTTGGGATCTTGTGTGTCTCTCTATCAAAATCTCTCTGAAAATAATTGCTCACTTATTTCGGTGTACTGAGATGAGAAAACAAACCGAGTCTGATTAATTCACTGTGCAGAATGTAAATAATTCACTGAATTTCAGAGTGGCTTCATAAACTAGCAGGAAGGAGACTTCTCAGTGAAGCCTCAGCTGCAGGGGAGGTGTCAGTAATTAATTCTGGAGGGCTGCTGAAGCAAAGACTGGACTTTAGTGTTACTTTGGAGGGATGTTTTGTGGTTTGTGGGGATTTCAGTCCTAAAATTCTGTGTCTTTATTTTTCTCAGAAAGTATTCTTCAGAAAGTATTTTCCTTAGCAATACTTGATGGCAGTAATTAATTTTTATAATTTGTATCTTTTTCCACAAAAACTTACATCACACGTGTCAGTCCTGGAGGCTTCAGTTGCAGTAGTTTTACATATATTATATTATATTATATTGTATTATATTATATTATATTATATTACATTACATTACATTACATTACATTACATTACATTACATTACATTACATTACATTACATTACATTACATTACATTACATTACATTACATTACATTACATTACATTATATTTATTATGTTATGTTACGTTATATTACGTTATATTACGTTATATTACGTTATATTACGTTATATTACGTTATATTACGTTATATTACGTTATATTACGTTATATTATGTTATATTATGTTATATTATATTCCATTCCATTCCATTCCATTCCATTCCATTCCATTCCATTCCATTCATGTTATGTTATGTTATGTTATATTTGTTATATTATGTTATATTATGTTATATTATATTCCATTATATTCCATTATATTCCATTCTATTATAATAGAATGTTATGTTATGTTATGTTATGTTATGTTATGTTATGTTATGTTATGTTATGTTATGTTATATTATGTTATATTATATTCCATTATATTATATTATATTATATTATATTATATTACATTATATTATATTATATTCTATTCTATTCTATTATATTATATTATATTATATTTTATATTAATACACACAAAGAACACTGAGATTAATACCTTTCCTCTTCTGCAGGCCAACTGTGCAAGACAGTCGTCGTGAAATAACGATAAAGAATGGGAGGCACCCTGTGATTGATGTTCTGCTGGGAGAGCAGGATCAGTACGTGCCAAACACCACCAGCCTTTCAGTGAGTACCCAGACCTGGCTGAGCTTCCAAACCTTCCAGGGCAGGAGTTTTGGGCTGAGGGAATTCCTCTGGGGGAATGGGTGGTTTGAGCCCTGCAGCCTTGCTGGGCTGCATTTCAGACAGGTGTTGCTAGATGTCACCACATCTGCTCTGTCCCTCTGCTGATCCCTTGCTGCTGCCAGGTGCTCTCCTCACAGCCCTGTCCAGTCTCAAGGCTTGAAGAAAAGGAAGGTAGTCTCAAAATGAGGAAAATGAGGGTTTCAATGAAATGGTTATGTTCAAAAAACAAGTGAATAATTACAGGGTTTTTAACAGTGTCCGTGTAGGGAGTCTGCATTTTGACAAACTCTTATCTAGTTTTTGGTATCTTTTAATATGCAAAATACAAACTATAGGTTCAATTTTTCACATTAATTCTAAGATTGCTTGTATTTTTAAATGTATTTTTCTACAGTTTCCTCTCTCTATGGAAATATTAGTGTCATACAGTCTTTTTTTCCTGATAAACTAAGCTCTGTCTTTTAAATTACATGCCTGTTTGAAGCTTTTCGTTAAATATTTATCTCTCCATATACTTTTATAAATATTAAATAGCTGTTCTTAATGAATATAAAAGATATCCTCCCAACTTCTCTCTTCCTATTTATGCAGTAAATGTAGGAAAGGTATGAAACAGCTGCCAGAGTGGGACATTGCTGTAAAAACAGCATTCAGATTTGTGTGTATTTCCTGGGGAACATTTTAAAGTGCTGTTCTGTACTGAACAATGCTACAGATATTTTGCAATACATCAGAGAATGTTTTCAAAATTATTTGTCAACTCCAAACAAGTGACAGATGGCACTTCCAAAAAAATTCAGCATGTCATTCAGGAATCATCATGCACTTTTCCCTCTTTAGTCCCATTCTTATGCTGGCTTTCTAAATACTGAATATTACAAAACCAAGTGATCATGGCAGAATCACTTTTGCTTCTGCAGTTCTTTGAGTTCTCTTTTTCTTGAGAGAGGTGGGTGGCAACCAGTTTATTAAAGCATCTCCAGTTTTCAACTGATGTGTTTGAATCAGCAGGAAAATACATCTCCTGTCATGTTGTCAGCTGAAATGTTGTCAAATATCTAACTTGAGGAAAAGCTTTTTTTTTTTTTTTTTCTTAATCTCCTGAAATAAACAGCTTATTTTTCCATTCCCCCTGTTCTCCTCAAACATTTGGGGGTTTGCCTCTCCCACGGGGGCAGTGGGGACTGCTGGCTTCCCTTCAGATCATCCCTTGGTGCATTTCATCAGATGCACCCCTGGGATACTCTAGCTGCTCCACGTCCTTGCATAACTCAAGCTCTTGGTCTCGACTCAGGCTGTGAGAAAGCTTTAAGTTTTAATTTTGTATCAGCAGTTGTCTTGCACTTGAGGAACACAGTTTAATTGTGGAGCTGCAGACGCATAGCAGTGCTTTGGGGAGTCTCACAGCTGAGTTCTTGCATCTGATCTCATTTGCTTGGGTCTGGTTTTAATGATGAGAGACGCTGATGGAGTTTGGGCATGGTCTGCTCACAGCATCTGTGTTGCAGTCAAATACTGCCAGGCCCAGGAATGTCTTGATGCCTTCTTGTAGCCACTCTGAATGCCCTTTTGTCATACCCAGCCAGGCAGTTATGGGTATAAAATCCAGGTCAGGTGTTTGCCCGCCAGATCTTCCCATTTGACAGCGAGAGCTCAGACTGGAGAGGAATCCAGGTCACAGCCAAGCTCACGATTCTGTCCCTTTCTCCAGAGAAATTCTGCAGAATCCCAGAATGGTTTGGGTTGCAAGGAGCCATAAAGCTCACCTCATCCCAGCCCTGCCATGGCAGGGACCCCTCCCACTGTCCCAGGGTCCAGCCTGGCCTTGGGCAGTGCCAGGGATGCAGGGGCAGTTCCAGCTGTGCCATGGCCTGCCCACCCTGCCAGGGAACAATTCCTCATTCCCAAGGTCCCAGCTAGCCCTGCCCTCTGGCACCACTCCCTGTGCTCCTGAGCTGACTGAGCTCCCTGATTATTTCTGGGCTGGAGAGCAGGAAGATTCCCCCTCACTCTGTCCATTTTGCTCAAGAGTAATCAAAGTTGATTTTGCTCCACCTGGAGCTAATATCTGGAGAGGTGAATGTGATGAGCCCTAAGAATGGAGGAAAGCTGTTCACCCAGAAATAGTAAGTTTAACCCTGCAGACTTTTCCTGTATCCTTCTAAGCACACCATACTTCCTGATAGAAGCACCATGTGCAGGGCAATGTATTTCACCACTGTTTTGTGTTTCCAGGGAGATGGTGAAAGGGTCATGATAATAACTGGGCCCAACATGGGAGGGAAGAGCTCCTACATCAAGCAAGTGGCACTGATCACAGTCATGGCACAGATTGGCTCTTTTGTTCCTGCAGAAGAGGCCACAATTGGCATTGTGGATGGAATTTTTACCAGGTAACCTCTCAAAACTGGAAATGCTACTGTGGCAGGGGGTGTGTGTATCAAAGTATAACTTAATTTTTCAGTTACAACTTGAAAATTTATGCCTGAAGTTTCCTTTTTTTCATTTTAGAGGCACTTTAGGTCCATTGCTAGGTTTTGATTTCAGTTTTTTGGTGAGCTATGGTACTTGTTTTGTAACCTTTCAATCTTCAAGGGGCAAGAATTTTAATGTGTCTGTCTTGATTAACATCCAGGTATCTAGCTTACCTGCCCAAATGGATATCTCAACCAAATTTATGCTGCTGGGTGGTGGCCAAATGTTTCCCCTAAAATGAATGTTGTCAGCTTTTAAAATCATGTCAGAATTTCTGCTCTGAAGCTCTGTGGTATACACTCACAATATTACAGACTGAAAATTTTGGGCTGCATATATTTCACACCTAATCTCCTTCCTGTACTATCAGTCCTAAACACACTTACTCCTCACTTGATGTCCTTTTAGGAACGAATAATGATAGTTTATTTCACTGTCTCATTCTTGAGACGTTGCTGAAAATTTGTAAAAATTATCTGTAGAGTCAAAACTCTGTATTATATTATAATCTAATATTGCTAGGGTTTATTGCCTGATTTCCCCACTTTTTCTTCAGTAATTACTTTAATTAGTCAAAATCTTGTGTTACCAGTGGTATTTGAGGTGGATTATCATGTGTGGTTGTAAGTTTCACAGCAATCAGGTGCCTTAGCTGGAATTTCTGGAAATTCCTGTTCTGTGATGCCAGTGTACATTGCAGAGGTAACTCTTAATCAAGATTAAATTGAGGTGCTACTCACCTGCAATTGCTTCATCCTGTAAAAGTGTTTGTGACTTTCCCTGTGTCACAAAACAAATGAAGATCCCACCTTGACACAGGTCAGTGCCAAGCACAGCAGCAAACCATTTCTATCCTCTTCCCAGAGGTAACTCCAGATGAGAATTCAAAATGCTTCACTTTTTTCCCCACCCTGTGTTGCAGGTAATGAGCTGGTTGGTGGGGTGAGCATTTCTTGTGGGGACACAGAGATGCACAGGACCTGGTTTGTGATGCAGGAGGAGCATTACAGCACCACTGAGCATTTGGACATTATTTGTGTCTTCCTCTGGGGTTTGTAGCTGGACATGGAGTACTTCACTTGGATTCTCACTGCCTTAAATTCTAATCTTACACACACTCAAGCTGAGTATCTGCTTTCCTCTGCTTTTCCTAGACTGTCATTGCAAAAGCATGATTTCTGCAAAAAATACTAAGAAATATGACACAGTCATTGGGAGAGATGTTTTGTTTTGGGCCGGCTTGAAAGAGAATAAATTAGATTTTTATCTGTGTTCCACTTGTTCCCCAGTGTATTTGCCTGATTCTGCTTAACTTCTCTCTGTATTAGAATAAAACCCAAGTACTTTTCCCATAGTGTGGGCAAAGGCAAAACTTCTGCTTTCAGTCGTGCAGCCAAGCAGTCACAGAGTGTTTTTTACTCTGTGAGGTTTCAGACCATTTAATTTGTAGCCCAGTCACTTATTAACACAAGGGATGGATTTTTTTTTTCCCTCGTCTATATTACTTTTGGAAGTTCAGCTGGATGTGCCATTCCCCATTTAATGTGATATGTGTCAAACACCAGATAAATATGTGGAAGAATTACTGAAATTCTTGTAATTACACCAGCAATTAAGAGTAAACTAATTGACTAAATATTAATCAGGAAAAAATTGATAATAATTTTTAAGATAGAAGTAGTCATGCATCAGTTAAAAGGTAACAGGAAAAAAAAAAAGGAGAAAAGGAATGGGTTAGAAGATTCTGCTCAAGGTATACAGAGATCATTCAAGGAGGCACCTCACTTTTGGTTGGTTTGGGGTTTTTTTGGGGGTAGGTTTTGGTTTTTTTCAGGGTTCTGGCAGAGGTCCTAAACTATCTAAGTCTGTCAGGCAGGTTAATGTGGTGTTGCATTCAGGGAATTTCTCAGCCATATGAAGTTACCCTTGAAATAGTTTTTAATGCCTGGTTTAAGGAAAGAATCAATAAACCAGCTGCCACAAAAAGCTTGAGGTTTGATGCTTTTTTCTAAAGCCTCAGCTTCTGCTCTGTCCTCTCCTCTGGTAGAGAATGATCTGGAAGAGATCGGAGACTTTCTCTTAACTCCCACCCAATTTTGGTTTTTTTTTTTTTTTTTTTTTTTTTTTTTTTTTTTGTTTTGTTTTGTTTTGTTTTGTTTTGTTTTTTGGTTTTTTTTTTTTTTTTTTTTTTATTTTGGGTTTTTTTTGGTTTTTTTTGTTTTTTTTTTTATTTTTTTTTGTTTCACCTCCTGTGCTTTGTTTTGCGGGTTAATTTTGTTTGGATTTTTTTTATTGTTATGATATAATTTTTTTTTAATGAGAACAGCTATGTAGACCTCCTTTCTGCACTGCCACCCCAGGCCACAAGGTCTTGCTGGAAAAAAGTGCGAATTTCCATTTTGTTGCTGATAACTTCATTTTTAATACTGCATTTTAATACTTCATTTTAAAACTGCATTTTTAATACTTCAAAAACTTACCATGGGAAGGTGTCAGTCTCCAAGGTACTTCCATCACTGCTTGGTGATGTTTTGGGGGATGCTGTTAGTGTGGTACCCCTGCAGGAGAGAGAGTGAGGGATGCTCAGGGATGCAGGGAAGGATGCAGGGAGGGATCAGCCAGTGATGCTGTACAAGCTGGCTCTGTGAGGGATTCTTTGCACCAGGATGACCAAGAGTTCGTGATAAACCTTTCTCCAGTCCCCTGTTTTGGTTTGTAGACTGCATCTTCCAAGAGTGAATTTATATAGGTTTAAGGGATTTGTATCCCCAGGATTTGTGGCTTGTTTTCCAAGCAGGGTTTCCATGGAAATTGAAAGGTTGCTACTATGGTTATTCCTTGTGATATATTGTGCTTGTATGGGATAGCATCTCTAAATTGACTTTACATACTGGATTACACCAAATGTTTTGAAAGATGCAAGAGGAATTGCTTACAGGTAGAGTGGATCTTTCTGCACTACTGGGTGGGTAAGACAGGGGACAGTGCTGAGCCTAACCCAAATCAGGGGGAGCAACCAGGATTTTGAGGATGTTGGCTGGTTAGTATTTTCTCTTTTTTTTCTGCAATAAGGGATAATGTTTTCGTGTAATCTTTTCTTAAAGAATTTCAACCTAATCAGTGGCATTATATGTAAAAAATTTAGAAGGGTTTTGAAGAGGTTGACATCCCATCTATATTGACTTTTATTGGGATTTGGATATTTGATTCTCTGATGTTTGAAAATTCCCATCCAAGTTTCTACTTCCAGTAAACAGGCTTGTTTTCTACTCTACAACCAACCCTCAGTTTTTGTTAGCTCTAATACAGTCAGTCAGACACTGGAATTATTAAGCTGTTTGTGTGTGTGTGTGAGCAGGGAGACCAAGCAAGGGTGGACATCCATGTATGGAGGAATTAATGACAAGAGTTCTGCTGGCTTAATCGTGCCCTGGGGAGGGGTGGTTGAATAAAGCTGACCTCTGCAGAGGTCCCTCTTCTAATCAATTATTGATAGAATTTCCCACTGCTAGGAGGCTTTATCCTATTTCCTGTGGGCCAACAGTAGCTGTTCATGGGAGTTCATGTTCAAAATTGGGAGGGAGAGGGAGGATGCTACAGCACTTTGAAGGCAAAACATCTTCAAATAAACAAGATAATTAGCAGTTCAGGTTACCAAGTGCCTTCCAGACTTTGGGAATCAATTTTTGGACATCACAGGCTGCCATCAGAAAGAATCGTGTCGAGGAGAACAACCCCTGCCAGCGCCAGGTGATGGTACAGGGACAGAGTAATTTCCTTCCTAGAGCACTTACCTGCCTGGATTTCTCTTCCTGTGTTGAAATAAGAACTATTTTCACTTATTCCAGGGAGCTGGCACAGTCACTGCAGTGACCCACACCTTGCAGTGAGGTTTCATCCCCGCCCAGCTGGAAATGCTGTTAAATCCTCATGGTATCAAACTTTATTGGTATTGACTTTAATCCTCATGGTATCCAACACACCTGGAATTGTCTGTAGTGTATGTAGAGAAGGCAGGGATGGAGGGGGCTGACAGTGCAGGATAGTCCCTTCACATCACAGGATCTGTATTCAGGTGTAAAGAACTTTCCTCTGCTTTTTCTTTTTGTAACAGATGATTTAGATGTATTTCTAGCTTGGAGGGATGTCTTTAATTGCTGAGTCTGCAATGGAGGTGCTTGCTTGTTTCAGGTTCCTTTATATATATGAAAAAGTTGTGTAAGCAGATGGTGATTGCTCACCTTGGCTAGGGAGGGATGTTTTTTAATTGTAGCTTATATTACACGTCTGCATACAGAGTCCCTCAGACAGACATGGCCACGATGGAATCCTGGGTCTGTCTGTCCCAGCTCTGAGGTTACATCACTGTTTTGGTATTTTATAATCCGTTGTTCTTGTATAATGATGTGGAACCTGTGTAAAAGCAGTCTGTTCAATTAAAACCAGAGCACAGAAATCTTTGGGCAGCTGAGCACTGAAATAGTGGAGGAGTTTCATCCCCCTCAGCAATGGCCTCAGTTGGGTCACATAAATTCCAGCCACCAAGGGCCACTCCCACCTTGTGCCTTGGAGTGGCTTTTCTGAGTTGGTTGATGGGTTCAGTACAGGGAGGGGATTTTGATCACTTCAAGCAACCACTGAAGAACTGAGAGCCTTTCCAAGTGAAGTCCTGTTGAAAAGTGTGTTTGAGGTCCGTGGGAGTGTCAGCTGTGTCCTCCCAGCTGTGACTGAGGTGACACAGCTCAGGTGGTGAACACACCTGTCGCAGACATCTTTTATGGAAAATCCTTTCCTTAGGATTTTTCCTGCTGAGGAGCTGAGAGGCCTCAGGAACAAAATGCAAACATTGATTATCTGCTGCTGTGGGATGCAACAGGTGCATCTGGGATTGGCCCATGTTGGAGGTTTGTAATTAATGGCCAGTCACAGTCAGCTGGCTCAGACAGAGAGCCAAGCCACAAACCTTTGTTAACATTTCTTTCCTGTTCTATTCTTAGCCAGCCTTCTGATGAAAACTTTTGTATTCTTTTAGTATAGTTTTAATGTAATATATACCATAAAACAATAAATCAGCCTTCTGAAACACGGGGTCAGATCCTCCTCTCTTCCCACATCCAAGAGCTCTGTGAACACGCTCCCAAACAGGAGCAGGGCACGGCTGGGGCTGGGCCAGGGCAATTTGGGATGGAGACAGGGAAAGGTTCTGCTTCCCCACAGGGTGGTGGGGCACTGAACAGCCTCTGCCACAGCTCCAGCAAGGCTTGGACAGTGCTCCAGGGATGCCCAGGGTGGGATTGCTGGGGCTCTGGGCAGGGCACGGGTGCCATGGGTGACCCTTGGGTCCCTTCCAGCTCAGGGTAGTCTGTAATCAGTCCAGCCTGGGTATTCTACCCCAGCTAACCCTGGTTTTGTGTGACACTCTGCCTTGGAGGCACCCCGAAGCGCCCATGAGATAATCCTTTTCCAAGAAGCAGAACTGGTGTGAAGAAAGAGCTCTTCTCCTCCCCTCCCCAGTGTTTGGACAGAGTGACCATGCATGTTTTTTCCCTACTGTTCATTCCAGGTTAAAGAAAAAAATGGTATTATATCATCAGCTGGGTCTCTGCACAGACCACAAACAGGACAGGCTGCTGTGGAACTGCCTTGAGCTGTTTGATTTTCCAGCATCACTCTCAGTCCATGGCTATGGCAATGGAAGATGGCAGCAGCTCACATCCCAGGCAGCAGACACAGAACTCAATGTCACAGCTCACTTTATGAGCTTTGTGACCAATCACACAAAGCAAAAGCACACTGACAGTATTTATATCTGTACAGTGTATATTCTATATTGACAGTCGTTCTGTCCAACCACTGTAAGCACAGGTACCTTTGGTTAAACAATGCTGGCTTATTTCAAATGCAATCCCTGCTTGTGAGCCTTCAAACACAATGCACAGAGCTCCATTATTGAGCTTCAACCTTCCTAATATCTTGCTAGATAAACTTTTCTGTAGCTTAGGGAGTTATTCTAGACCAGTGTTAATACACAGACCATTGCTCTATTTGTCCTTGCTTTTCTACAGTTTAAATAATTTTTCTGCTGCCCAATCTCCTGGCTGCTGCTTGGCTCCAGTCACAGTTCTGCTGTTTCTGAGGCCTGCCTTTTGCAGCTTTCCCAAACCCTCTGGTTCTGTGGATTCCCACAGTATTACTGATACGTACCCCTGGCTGAACATGGTGACCCTGATGAGATTCAGTCTCTTTTTATCTTTGGGAAGCTGCTGGAGCAGCCAGGACGTTTCCTCAGGGTCCCTCTAGGAGGGAACTCGGTGCTGTTCTGCCAGCTGGGGGCTGTATTCCCTTGCTGTGCCACTGCTCAGGTGGCATCTCCAGCTGATCTCAAACCCACTCAGACCAGGTGTGGCCGTTCCACTGAGGTTTGTGAGTGCTGCACAAACCTCACGGGGTAAAAACCTCACAACACCCACGTGGAAGACAGCATAATGGCATTAAAAATCAGTGTTTGAATGGCTGCTCGAGTGGTGTGCCTGGCACTGCTCATCTCCATCATCCTGTGAGCAGAGAGGCACAACAGTCACATGCATTTGGGCTCACAGAGATGGAAGGGGAAGGGGCATTTGTGTCCCAAAGTGACATTTCTGGCATGATTTGCCTACAGGCATTGTGGATCCTCTCACAATTTTTTCCTGTGCCTTGACTGTTGTCACCTGAAAGAGATTTATGGGGCAGGAACTAAGGGAGTGTTTGTGGCTGTGTCCCTGTAGGATTGTGCAGGGTGAATGGAGCCCTCAGCCTCTTCCCCATAGCTGGAAAGAATTGCTGTTAGAGCTTAGAGGACAGTTTAGAGATGGAGGATTTCTTCAAAGGAAACTGAAAAGAACCCAAGGAAACTCAGTCGTCATTACTCCAGACTTCTGGAGAGGCCATGTACCAAACAAGCCATAGTACTCTCTTCTTTATGGTTTATTAAAATGTCAGAATGTTTTTCTGATCTGTAAGTGGTGGAATTACTCTCAAAAAGGTCAGGCCTTATAATAGATGTATTGTGAGTGTTACCTCCCTCAATGCATTTACAGCTATTTAATTCTGACAGCTTGACAAAGTCATATTACTGTTTCACAAGTGTGTGGAGCTGAAAGAAACAAGTAGACAAACATTTTATTTTAACTGGATGAAATGTGAATACCTATGGCATTATCACAAATTTCAGTAAGGTTTGAAATCATGATGGAAAGCAAATATTGTATGACTACCTGCCAGCTGACTTGGGATGCTTGTGTTTTATTTTTTCTGTTATTTTCTCTTTTTTCTTTTCTTCATTCAAGTCTGAAAGGTACTTAAAAAATGGCTTACTTTAGGTTACTTTTAGATTTACTTTCAGGTTAAAATGTTTCAGGGCTTGCTAAGAGTATATTTTGTAAGAATTCCTGAGAAAATCAGAAAGCACAGGATGGAGTGGGTACGTGAAGCAGGGAAAAGAACGTTCTGTCAGACTGGAAACTGTGTGGAAGATGTTCTCCAAGTGGTTTTTGCACATTGAGGCACATCACGTGAGAACAAAAGCAAAATAATACTCCTAAGTGTTAATGGATGTGACTGTTCCATTGATGCAACCTTTCAGGGAAAAGGAATTCTCAACTTTTTCTAACTAGGCAAAGCACGTTGCACTTAATTTCATTCAGCCAGTTTCATTGGCTTATCAGAAGGGAGCTGCACAAGACAAGCACAGAGGGGGAAATAGTTGTATTTAAAATAATAAATAAATAACAAGCTCCATTATTAGAAATCATCCTAATTGCATAGGAATAGGCAAATATTGCTTCTCATTTTTATACCACTTGTGAATTTTTCTGGCTTTAACTCTAAAAAGCAGAGTCTACATTTAAAAAAATCCTTGTTTCCATTTATTTCTTTATTAAGCTTTAGTGATTTATTTGAAGCTTACAGGGCAAGATAATGAAGAAAATTTTTCCTAGAAATACCAGTTAAAATCACAACACCTCAGACAAATGAAAGCTTTCATCTAGACAGCTTCTTCATAATCAGAAAAATCTAGGCTGTGAAACCAGTGGGGAGGTGACAGCAGTGTTTGGCAGGTTTTGCAGGTGTGTACAGAAAGCACCAGGAGATTGATCGCTGAGTCAAAACTGTGGAGGAGTTTATCTCAGCTGAACAACTTGTTTGTACAGAACCTGGTTTTGACCAGAACTTTGGGGATTTTTTAGAAATTCTTTAAACCTGAAAATAAATGTTTAAATCATTCAGATCTTCCTTTGGAAAAAAAAAAATAGAATAAATAGAAGAAAGTCTCTCAATTTCTCTGAGCAGTTAGACTCTGAAAGATAATGGTCAGAAAATTAAAAAATCAAAGGTACTTTTCCAGGTCTTTGTTTATTTTATATATATGTGGTGAAGCTTAGTGGTTCTGCCATGCACATTGATTTATTTATTGTGCAGAAAAGAAGGGAGCTGTTCTCACAAAGCAATCCCAAGTGAATGGCAAGTCCACATGAGAATTTTATATACTGACATGCCAAGAAAGTATTGTTTGTATTGAAAGCACAATGAGTCAGACCAACAGAACTTTTAGCTGTCAATAACCCCAAAGTAATTTTCAGAAATGTTACTTCTTTATGGCACAGTAATTTGCTTCATTTTGTTCCTCCTTAATTGTATTTTTGTTTACTGCCAGAGTAACAAGAATTACTTAAGCCTTTCATTTATGCTCACAATCAATCATGTAATTGCATCTCTGGGGTAAATTGTTCCCATCTTTCGGGGAAGAACAGGGTGCTGTATTAAGTACATTGCACCATTTTTTATCATGTGGGGATAGCTTTGGTTTGGCTTAAAAAAAAAAAAAAAGAATAAGCTAAAGTTGTAGTCTTAGTGTTGTTAAACTGAAGAATTATTTTGTTCTGTTTTTTCTGGAAAAGTTGTGTCTTGGACGTACCACAGTGCATTTGAGCTGTAATTGCTTCTGACAGTGTTCTGTGGCTCTGTAGGAACAAGTTAAGCCAGGCTGTGCATGTGTCTGTCGCTAATTTGGTTGCGTGTCTCTGCGCATTTCACAGAAACACGCATCTGCAGTGTGAGGTTTGCATCTTTTCCCCATGGAGCCCCGCCGTGTTCCCCCAGACAGCCTTTGGGGTGCCTGCATGCTGGGCCCAGGGCACGAGGAAATGTGCCTGCAAGGCTGACCAGCTGCTCAAAGTCAGGTTATATCGACCTTTCCAAAACCCCTCCATCCTAGGACTTGACCCAGTCACAGGTGGAATTGGATTGTCCTTGCTGCCCACAGGTCCAAAGGGGAAAAGTTCACTTGTGCTGAGTGCTTCAGCCATTGTCCCTACTCTGTTGCTATAGTTCCTGCTCTTTAATCCCCCCTGGCCTCAATCCTTTAGCTACAAATGCACATTAACTTAATTACCTTGAGTTCCCTCCCTGGTGTCCCAAGCAGTGAGTGCAAACCTGTGCATATTTGAAGGTGTTGATTTGTCCCTGTTCTTTCACCTTCTTTAAGCTAATAGTGATGACTCTCAAAGAAACACCTTAATTTGACTATCTGTTGTATAATTTATCCTTCAGTAAAATGTTTGCCCTCACAAGCAGGTCTTTCTCTTGACCACCAGTAACATTTTCACTGATAATTTAAAAGTCAGTGATGTATTTGCCCTGAGCAATGTAACAAGTATTTTTACCCAGTTCAAATGTTACTGAGAGTATCATTGCTGAATTTCAGAAAGCAAATTTACTGGTGTTCCTCCCTAGGTAACGTGACAAACTTTTGTAGTACTTGAGTTTTTCTGTTAGTCCGTGAAGTGTAGGGATGAGGGATGCTGGTAGCTTCTGGTCCCTCAGGGCCTGCATTGACTCACAGGGATGCTGTCCTGCCTGTCCTGTCAGTCCAGCTGAAGCTTTTAAAAAGATAGAGTGGGTGTTCTTCTTCCCTCTGCCTTTCAGGAAAAAAAATAAAATCAATGGACTTCACATCTTGAAAGTTAATCCTGTTAGAAATGTTTCTTTTAAAAGGCAGGGGTGCTGGTGTGTGCAGCATTCCCCTGTGGGCCAGCTCTAGAAGGAAAGGAGGATTTCAGTCATTATTTATTCTGGCTGCTTTAGCTACCTACTGATACTGAGAAGGGGGAAAACAAGATTTAGAAATCACTATGAAACTGAGCATTGAAATCACTGTGGACTTGCTTTTCTTTTTAGGATAATACAAAGTTTTTATCCCTCAGAGTCATTTAATATCTTCATTAATCTCTCAATGACTGAGAGCATCACATATCTACAATAACGTGCAAAAGAAAAATGTATTTTACATTGAATGCATTCTGTCAGGCTTCTCAACAGCTGTTCTCCTTAATTATGTAACATACCATTGGTATTTCTTCATTTAAATTTGCAGATAAGCAGTTGTAGAGATGGTTGAGCACGTGTGGATGTAGACTGAAAACAGGTTTATGTGATGAGCATCCTTTGATTCCCTGTCATCATCCATGTAACTTGGCACGCTTCTTAGAAGTCACCCATGAATAATGCAAAAATAATAACTATCCTGATAGCCATGCTTCCCATCACACTTCTTTTTTTTTTTTTTCCCTAATTCTGTAATTACAGCCTCTGTAAATTATTTTTCTTTCTGTCAGTTTTTGGTCTGCATCAGTGAGATCTTGATGGAAACGAAGAGGATGATGTACCAGTAGGTTGTGGGGGAGTGTGAAGCATTATTTTCTTGCCAGTGAGCTGTTACAAATTTGCACATGCAATCTCCTGAGGAATTACTTAATACATCTGCAGTGTCCTGCCCATGCCTGGTGGGCTGGCTGTGCCCACTGCCCTGGGCACAGACAGGCTGTGGAGGGCAGGCCCTGCCAGGAAAAGGGAGGGATGCAAGGCAGCAGCACGTCTAGACCTCCCTTCGTGTAAAACTGGGTGTTTTAATTTAAATTACTCCTGTGCAAATGCAGTGATCTTTGAAATGACATTTCAGAGGGGTTTGTGTGAGGGAGTGAGTGGAATTGTAAAGTTACATTATGAATTTATTTTATTCATGGGGTTCTCAGTGTTACCTTTGAATCACGGAAAGGGATTTTTGTTGGTGCTGAGAGTGTTCTACACCTTATTCTTGGAGAAAAAGAGTAATTTTCTTTTCATGTTAATTGTTCTTGACTTAGGTTTATTCTTCTGCAAAAGGTTCAATTTTTGCAGTGAGTACTTTAGGTGAGCTTCTAAACTCAGATGAATATTACTAAAATCAATGGGAAAACGTAGTTAAAGTTTGGTGTTTTCCCCAGCATTAAGTATTCTGTAGAGTAGGAATAGGTAAGTAGCACTGGGCTGTTGGCAGATGTTTGAAAATAAGGCTCTAGAGAATGGCTTTGCAGTCCTGTTTTCTGGGATTCACGTGGTGGAATGTTACCACTGTGAGCTCCTGGGCTGCCTGTTCATTTCCACAAACTGAGAGAGAGATGCAGTGAAATAAGAGAGGAGTGAACTTCCTGGGGCCCTCACTGTGATCTCAAACCCAAGCCAGCTCTAAGAGCATGTGGGATAACTTCTTTTGAGAGGCAGTGCAGTTATATCTTACCCTCTGCAAATTAAATTGCAGAACATTGCCTCTCTGCTGGCTTTTTCTGAGGCCTTTGACAGGAATCTTTGCTACTTGAACTGAGCACTGAAAATAGAAAATCCATCCTCTTTTTTTTTTTTTTTTTTTTTAGTTTGCATAATAAATGGGTTGAACACCGTAAGATGAAGAGCTTTTAATTTTGCAGGATTTGGTTGGCTGTCAAAGAGACATTAAAACAAGTGTTTTCCAGCCAAATTGCATCAGCTGAGGAGTGATGGATCCAAAGAGACGCTGCTCATGCTGCCTGTCTGCACGTTCCTTGTGGGCAGGACTGGAGAAGAAAAACTTAATGTTTTCATGTATAAAAACATTTAGGAGGAGATCTGCATTAAAATGTGGATTCCAAGGCACTGAGGAGTTCTGGAGAAGTTTGGTGGGGTTTATTATGGCTGTTTTAAATGTGAAAATAAACCCAAAAAAGGGTTGTTTAAGCAGTAGGTTTTGGGACTCAACAACTTTACTGTATCAGGAATAATAGAGCACAAAGTTAGGGAGCAATGCCTTGCTACAAATTATCTGTTACTTTTATAAATGCAATCATCCACACTAAAACAATTATTCCTGCTTATTTCTGGGATAACACTGCTCAGTATGTATATTCAAAAAACAAGTATAATTCTTCTACGGTAAAGGATAGAGGCAGAAAGAACAATTTTATCAATTTTCAAAGGATAACATTTAAGAGGTTTTATGTCATTTAAAAATGCACTGGTTTTTTAATCTGTAGTTAAGCCCGAGTTGGATTTGAATATTTTGAAATGCTGGAAAGAAACTTCTCCAGCTGTCTCTAACAACAAGGGAAAGATAATACTAATTTCTCTTTGTATCTTGGGCATTTAGTGAGGAAGTTCAGGAAATTATTTTTGTGAATGCAAATTAGATACAAAGCAGGCTAAAATATTTTTTGGGCTCTGTGGAAATGATGCAATCCCAGAGAAAAATGGAAGCTCTGTGTGTAATCATCATGGGCACACAACAGACAGCCTGTGAGATGCTGTCCCTGTAAGGAAAAGCCAAGCAAGAAGTGAGAAAATAATAACGCCACTAATTGTAAGGTTGGAGGCTAACACTGAAGTTGTTCATTAAGGAGCCAGAGATTGTTCAAACATAAAAAGTATTTGTCATTCTGATTAATGTATTTGCAGTTAACAGTGTTAAAAAAGGTCTAAGTTACCCTGTTCTCTGTGGATCTGTGCAGTAAGAGGGATTGTTTGATTTTACAGCAGGGCCTGGTGCCTGACCCAAGCTGGGAAAGGGGCACAGGGGTGGTGGGGGGCACTGCGAGAAATTCACTAAAATCATTCCTAACCCAGCATTTGAAAGGATTACAGCAGTAAGTGGCTTAATGAAATGTTAATTTCACAAAATGTCATTATCCTGAGTTACACATTTAATTCAGAGAAAAATCTTGTACAGTTGAATTAGCTTATGGCCAGAATCACCTGTTTTTTGGGGGTGGGAGTGTAATTTGTGTGTGTGTGTTTAAGCGCACATTCAATAAAACAAAAACTCAGTTTTCTCATATGCCCATCTCCAACCAAAGTAGTTAATTTATAACTGAAGATTTGCTTATTGTGCAGTTATGCATGATACCACGACAGATTTTCAGGGCAGGGACCAGAGAATATATACAAATCATAGTTATACTGGGTCCAACCTGCTTGGTTTTAGTCAAATGCTCTTAGTCATCCTCATAAAATTATTTGTATCGTGGTGGTGCCTCAGGAAGTCACAGAAGCAATTATAATAGAGATAAATCCAGCAAAAGAGAGAGAAAGAAACCACTATATTGGGCTTCTCTTTAAAGGTTCTGATTGGCTCTAAATACTGTTGTGGCCAGCTGTTAAATTTGGAAATATAATATACTAAACCCATTAGTTAGTTTTCCTTAAATCAGTGTGGTTTGTATGTAATTATATATTGGCTGATAAGAGTGAATAAATCCAGTTTTACGTCTCTCCTCAGTGGCATGCTCATGATGACCTGTCTCAGAAGGGATGCTCTAATGTGATTAATGTAATTCAAAAGTAGAAGTGTAAAAAAGAAATGCTCTTTCTTCAGTATAGAATGGGTATTACTTGCCCAGGTAAGGAAAGCTGCAGGAAAAGGGAAGACCAGGGTGGACTAACAACAGGTTTCTCACATGTAGACCACAAATTCACAATTTGAGATAGGGTTTGAGGGCTGCATGGATCTGAATCAGAGCTAGAGGAATTTGGAGGATTTTGTATGTGGAGCTCACCCGCCTGCAGGCTGCTAAGAGTTGTATTTCAACAGAATGAGGAGAGAACTCTTAAAATACCTTTAAATCTTGTTTAAGGATGCTGGTTAAGATTGTGTACCTGTGCAATTAGGGGAACTAATGGCTATTTTGTTAGTGCCTGAAGGAGGTGGCTGCTCTGCTGGTTCACAGGAGCTTCCACTCTATGTGGGAATGCCATATTGGATCCCTTTGGGTATTGCTAGCATTAGAAACCCCTATGAACAGAGGGCTGAACCAAACCAAAGGAGTAAAATTCACCTTCACAGCTACCTCTGATGGAATTCTTGTGAGCTGACTGGTCTGAAGTCCCAGGGTTCCCCCCTTTCTGGGGGGAAAAGAAGTCTGCCTTGTGCTGTTTGTGAAGGTGGGAGAGGTGTGAGCTGGGAGACTGTTCTGGAAGGTGAATGTTCTGCCTGCATTCTTCTCCTCTGTTTGTAGCAGCAACCAGAGATTAGAACAGAATGGTTTCATGCCCATGATTATTTTTTTTTCCAGCATTAGCTGACATTTGTGATGAGTTTTTGTATTCTGTTTGCCGGTGCAGAATGGGTGCTGCAGACAACATCTACAAAGGCCGGAGCACCTTCATGGAGGAGCTGACAGACACCGCTGAGATCATCAGAAAAGCCACCTCGAGGTCACTGGTGATCCTGGACGAGCTGGGCCGAGGGACGAGCACACACGATGGCATTGCCATTGCTTATGCCACCCTGGAGCATTTCATCAGAGATGTAAGTGCCTGAGTATAGGAATAATTACCAATATAGCCAGATGGGATGTGCCTTGGCTGGTCTGGCCCTTGCTGCTGAACCAAAGAGCAGCACTGTGGTGTTTTACCCCAGACACCTTTGGCTGTTGGGTGTGTGGTGTTTCACCCACAGACACCTTTGGCTGGTGGGTGTGTGGTGTTTCACCCACAGACACCTTTGGCTGTGCAATGTGTGGTGTTTCACCCACAGACACCTTTGGCTGTGCAATGTGTGGTGTTTTACCCACAGACACCTTTGGCTGCTGGGTGTGTGGTGTTTCACCCCACAGACACCTTTGGCTGTGCAATGTGTGGTGTTTCACCCCACAGACACCTTTGGCTGCTGGGTGTGTGGTGTTTCACCCCACAGACACCTTTGGCTGGCTGGGTGCTGCAGCTGAGCACAGGGAGACAAGTCCAGGCTTGAGGAGCTCAGGTTTCCCTTGCTGGAGAAGCTTTAAGGCGATGGTGAAGGAAAGGAGTCGGTTCTGATGGAGGGTTTGGATCCAGAGCTTTTTTCTGGCCCACAGGCCTCTGAGTGCAGCAGCTCCTCCAACAGAACTCCCTGGGCCTGTGGTTGCTGCTCCTTTAACCCCGGGGAGAGGGACAGGGAAGGGGCCGGGAGCCACCAAGCAGGGACAGGAGGGGAGGGACAAAGGGACAAAGGACACCTGGGTGGCCCAATGTCCTTCAGGGATGGAGGGCATCTTTGGAATTCAACGCCCTTCTGGAATGCCAGGAGGGACAGACAGTGCTGGGAGGGGAAAGGAGAGGCTGGCACACCTGGCAGGGAATCATCATGGGAGGAACCGGGTGTGTGAGGTAAATCCTGGAATCACACCGCAACACCCGAGGCGCGCTGTGGGGCGGGTAGGCCGCGCTGGCCGCAGCCATGGAGAGAGGCGCCATTTCCCCTCAGGGGTGTGGGGAAAGGACAGCAGCTCGGCGCGGCTGAGGGCAGGGCGCACGGGTGAGGCCCAGTGCTGTGTGTGTGCTGCAGGTGCAGGCCCTGACGCTGTTTGTCACCCATTACCCGTCGGTGTGCGAGCTGCAGCGGCTGTACCCCCGCGCCGTGGGCAACTACCACATGGCCTTCCTGCTCAGCGAGGAGGACAGCACACAGCACACAGGTCAGTGCCAGGAAGATAACCCACAAACACCAGAGGTTTGTGCCCAAAAAAAAGACAGAGGAGTCCTTTACTTTATTGGAATAAAGGGAGACCCCATTCCCCTGGGGTGTCTCACATTTTTTGAGGATGCAGCCTCCTTTTTATCCCAATTTCCCAGTCACATTTCCCATCTCTCTTTCCCCATTGGCTGAGGGACTTGAGAGGTTCAGACTTCCTGGAATGCCTGATCCCAAAGATTTCCCTCTAATGTACAACCCTCCCTTTTAATTTTTAATTCGTACGGAATTCAGGGGTTTTCCTTCCCCACTGTTTCTTTCACCTTTCAATGCCTAATTTCATTTATCAGCAAACCTACAGTTTATTTGTAAAGGCAAATCTCTTTTTCCATTCATCCAGCAGTGGAATCCTTCCCATTGTTTCTTTTCTCTCCCAGTGCTGGTTTTATTCACCAGCAGACCCACAGCTTGTCTGTAAAGGCAAATTTCTTATTCCTCTCATCAGCCACAAAGTAACTCTGATGTTCATGCCTTTTCAGACTAACTAGCCAGACTTCTAAAAAGCTGTCCATAGCCATTTTCCTGCTCAGACCTTGCCAAATGCTTTTTCTTGCCCTCCCAGCCTACCAACGTGAGCAGTCCCCAGTGGCTGCTGCCAGCAGTTTGAGGGATCCCTCTGTGCTATCGATGCTTTTTGGGCTACCTAAAAACAGGGGCCAGACAAAGTGAAGGGAATAAAAAGCAGTAATATTCATTAAAGGGCCTTCATGTACATGTTGGGCAGGCAAACCCTCCCTCAGGGGCTACACCCAAAAATGGACAACAGGTCATGGGTTTTCACACTTTTATGTTTGGTCCGTTTGCATATTTGGGCTAATCTAACAATCCCAGCCTCAGCTAATGAAGTCATTCACCACAAGTTTGCCCACCCAACTCACTTTTGTTTGCATTTCTGGGCCCTGAGGCCCTGAGGTGCCCTTGGTTGCCAGGCCTGGAGAGGAATTGTTGTGCCTGCCCCGAATGGGACAGCAGCAGCTGACACTGAATGTGGAGTTTGGAGTTACACACTAAAGAACTGCAGGGTAGCAAATACATGGAAATTATAAAAGCTAAAACCCTAGGATGTCAGTGTGACGATTTACACCTCACCTGAATGTGATACACTGCAGTCACACATTTAGGGGTGTTGAAAAGTGGACATGCATTCCTTGACGTGTTTCAGGAGGATATCTGAGCTGGGGTAGGGAAAGATTCACCTATCCCAGCATCCAACTTCCCACAGCAGCCAAACACAAAGGATTAGGGAGGAGGGATTAGGGATCAAACATATGGCAGCTCCTTCTCTGAAAGATCTCACTGTCTGGAAACACCTGCTATTTATGGGGCTTCACGAGCACAATGTGTTTTGTAGCTTCCATGGATTTCATTTCAGCTGGGCTCCATAATTTAATACCGTGTACTTTCAGTGCCCTCGTCCTACTGTGTCGAGCCGCTCCAAAATTTAGCACTCTATGGAGTGAAAAAATGCATCTGATTGTTTTGAAACTGTTTTGAAATGTGATGGCCCCACTTCTTGAATTATAAGAGGCATCATAAAGGCCTATTCATGAAATAATTGCAAAATTTTTAATGTATTTCTTTAATGTCTTCCCATTGCTTTTTGCCATTAACCTTTCCCCTAAATAATTCTTCATATTGTATTATCTGCTTACCTTGTAAGCTGATCAGGACAGGGGACTTATGTATTTGCCACAAAGAGGAGGTTTTGATTTTGGTTTTATGTTTCTAGGATCTGAAGTGGAAGAGAATCCTGAATTTATCACTTTCCTTTATCAAATAACTAAAGGAGTCTCTGCAAGGAGTTATGGGCTAAATGTTGCCAAACTGGCAGATATTCCTGAAGAAATCTTGAAGAAAGCAGCTTCCAAATCAAAGGAGTTGGAGAGAATAGTGAACATGAAAAGGTCAGAGCAAATGTGATTTTTTTTCCTTTAATTATTTCCTTCTATAATACCTACTTATGTTCTCATCAGTGATAGTGAAAGTACTAATGACTTTAATTTAGAAAGTATTTATTACTTACTTTGGAACTAGAAATTGTCTTTGCATACCAAAGTGTAGAAGGACATTCTTCTTCTGGTTTAACTTGAAAATAAATATTTGTGAATTATTTTGATTGTTCCCACAAACACTCAGAATTTTATTGAAAGTTCTTGGGATTTTAATATTTCCCTGGTATCAGATTTTCATTCAGGGGTGTTTGTACCTTATATATTAGAGTAGTTATGAAAATTCCTGTGTGTATCAAGTGGCATAATGGATTTGTAAATCCTGTAACACTGTGTGCACAGTTTAGATATTCATAACTGTTTTCACTGTTTCTTTTTTTTTCTTCTGCTGTTATTTTCCTTGGCAATCCTATGAGCAAAATTCAAATAGCCCTATAGGAACATAATGAATCAAGATCTTAGTTGTCTGATGGCTGTACCTAATCCTGACAGGATAATTTTACATGAGAACATTTTGACTACTAATTATTTATAGGTGCAAACTTTGGAACTCAGCTGTGCTCAGCGCTTAACGATGTTTTTTTATCCCCTCTTAATAAAGCAAAAGAGAAACTTTAGAAGGAACTTGACAGTTTACAGGAAAAATAATGCAGTGGCTTATGCTAATTGGAAATATCAGTCTGTAATTGGCAAAAGTTAAAAAAAACCAAATCTGGAGCAGGGTCCTAACTGTGCTGTTCAGAGTGGGTCTGTTCTGTGAGGTGGGAGCAGGAGATCAGGGGAACCCCTCCTGGACCTGCTGGTGGCACTGCCCTTGTCACAACACCCACGGGCCAGATGCCTTGTCTTGTTTTTTTAAGTCACCCTCATATTATTTAAGAAAATCCACTGGGTAACTTCATCCCGTTTTGACATTTGACAATTGACATTGTTGTCGGCAATGTGCTTTAACCCATTTTAAATGTCTTGTAATTTGTCACAGCTCTTACAAATCAAAAAAATGCCGAGAAGAAACAGGAAGGATGTGTGCACTCATTTGTATTGAAAATGTGTTTTCCTGTTATGGTCCTACAAATACAAATTTGTACAAACTGAATGATCAAAATTAAACAGGGCTGACTACAATGCTGTTTATTTCCTTTAACAAGTAGTTCTTCCATTTGTTTATATCATTTTGTCAGTGCTGCTGGTGCTGTAAGTTAGTTATGGAATTAATTTAGTGGCTGACCTACAGCAGGAACATGAATCTTAGAAAATATTAACTGGCTGTTTGAAGATCACATAACATTTTGAGCTGTGCTATTTTGGATGGCGTATAAAATTTTGCAGATGACTGTAGGACTTTCAGGGTTTGATGTGCTTCACTTAAAAATGTGTCTGTATTTTGATTAGGGTTTTTTTTTCATTTTTCTCCCACAGGAAAAAAATGAAGTCCTTTGCTGAAGCGTGGAAGATAAATGATTCTCAGGAACTACAGAAATGGAAAAATATGTATGAGCCTGAGGATGAAAGAAAGGACAGTTTTTAATCCTCAAATCATGGTTAAAGATGGAAGATACTGGAGGTGCAAAATACATGTCTGGAGCTTAATGGATTTTATCAGGGTGTAGTTCCAGGTGCACTGAGTTGACTTTTTTGCTTTCTGAGAGATCACAGATGCTGCATCATGTGTAATTTTCTCACTCCACATCCCTTCCTTTTCACCCTTTTCCTTAAGTGCAAACTGCCTAATGGGGATTGGTTCTAATTTGTTTTAAAACCATGAAAAATCATTGATAAATTATAAGGTAACTTTTTATAAATAAAACTGTGTGTTTCACCTTTATTGTATTTATTTCTAAAGATATATTTGTATGTGTTGGGAAAATGTAGTTGAGTCTCAACACTGCTGTACAGCCAGCAACTGCTGACAGTGGTTACTATAAAGAGACTTTTTCCCTTGTTCCCATAATAATGCATTAAAAATTCACTGTTTTTTTACAGCACCCTTTCTTCCTGATCTTTCCCCTGTCTGGCACAGTCTGGAGAAAGACTTGAATCCAAAAATAATGTTGGGGTATTGTAAGGGTGAGTGAAAGGGGCAATTCAGAGTGTGCAGCTGGCATCCCCAGTGCTCTGTCAAATGCAAAGTGAAGCTAAAAAAATTCAGAAGGGCTTCTCAATTTTTAAATTTCCAGTTACCACGGCCACATTTCGTATGGGAATACAATATCCAGATGGGTTTTCCCTGCAAATAACCCCACAAAACACATTGCTGTGAAGATGTACAGTGATGCTGACATGCCTAAGCCTCAGCACATAATCTGAAGCATGGTGAAAATAATGCAGTGGTGCTGTGGGCCTCACTGCCCTGCAGCCCTGAGGAGCCTCTGCCTTAGCAGGGAGCCCCGAGGGGGCTGTGGTCCCCTGGCAAGCCCCAGGAGCAGTTTGGTGGCAGGGTTTGTCCTTGAAGGTTTGTCCCTTTGTTTCGTCCAGGGTTTGAGCCCCTTCCTGAAGGACTGCAGAAAAGGGGGTGATTTTTTACATGTCACAGGCAGCTGCTAACTTTAAACGAACAATTCTCTCCAGGTGTCAGGACATCAGGGAAACACTTTGCCATTCTGACAGCAGGGATAAGTGGGAGCTTCTCCTCCGAGACTCTGCAGTGCACTGCTCCGAGCTGGAGAAGCTGAAGAGGGAAATTAATCTTGCCAGGTGTGACTGCAGGTGTGTGTTTATCTATGGCAGGCGCTGTGAAGCTTTATGAACCCAGTGCTCTGCTGTGGGTCTGAAAACCTCTGACCATTGCCATCAGGGAGAATGAATGAATGAGCCATTACCAAATTCCTGCTTGTGCCAGGTGCACTCTTAGTCTGCACCCTCGAGGGAGCATTCAGACTGTGCTCTGACAAGGAAGGAAAAACAGACCTGGATGCAGTGGAAGAAAAGAACTGCAGTGAAGCCTGGGGAGGTGGGTTTGGTATTACTGGGCTGCTGGTGCTGTCCAGAACAACCTCAGCAGGCTTTAATGCCTGTGGTCACAGTGCACACAGATAATGATGGTCTGTCAACAGAGGAGCTTTTCTGCCTGTCCATGTGAGGCTTCTTGTATTCATGCCAGGTAATCACTGCTTTATTCACTGCTGTTTAATTCCTAGAGAACAGGTGAAGTGTGTGAGGATGGGAGCGCGCAGAGTGCTGCTGCTGCTGGGTTTGCTGCTGGTTTTGGGGCACATTTGGTGACAAGGCACAGCAGGGATAGTGCAGCTGTGTCTGGGCCAGGTTCTGCTGATGCAGAGCAGGACCCCAGGGCGTGCCTGGGAGCATTTGTGCAGCAGGAGATTATCCAGAAAGACAGGCCCTCCTCAGCCTTGGGAGAGTGAGTGGGGTGTAAAGGAACAAAAACTTACTGGAAAACAGGGAGAAGCCTTACTTTTATAAGAGATTTTTGTCTTCAGTCCTTCTGCTGTGGGTTGGGGGTTCTCTGTCATAGCAGAAGTCCTTCTCAAAGAGAGCTGAGAAGCTGCTCTTGTGGTTTTTTGTTAATTTTTTTTTTTTGAGAGCCCGTGGATGAAGGCAGGGGATGAGGGAGGGAGAAGCTGCAGTCCCTGCCTCCTCGTGTTTGTGTTTGGTTATTTTAAAAAGTTAGTGCAGAATGTGCAAAGCAGAACACATTACCAGGAGCAGTCACCTCTGCTGCTGCCAGACAACATCTTTCAGTGAGGAAATTCTCCAGGGGAACTCTCTTTGTGTTGCAGAGTTTTCCAGAGGTATTTATAGAAGTGACATGAATTTGCTAACACAAAAGTTCACCAGGTGTGTAAATCAGCTTAGGGATCACTGAAATGCCAGCTGAGTCAGGTATAACAAAAAGCATGTTTCCTGCAATGAAGCTATTGATAGGTATCTAAAAGTAAATTATCCAGATATTTCCACTCTATGTTAAAATACTGCTAATTTATTGAAATTATTTTAGTGCAACTATTGCAGTAGTTTTGACATAAATTAATTTTTTTTTAGGTAAATAAAGTTTTGGTGGATTGACCACAGAGATGTAGTGGGACTTCCTCAATTACATTACATTATATAGAGATTTTTTCCCTGCCTAGACTTAGGGACAAGTAGAAAGCAAAGGATGTTTTCTTAACCTCCTAAAAATCTTTAACACTTTCTGAAACAGTCACCTTGATTTGAGATGCAAGTCCTTGCAGGCCAGGCTGTTCACTGTGAGGGACTCTGAAACTGGACTGGTTCAGCCATAAGTGAACTATAGAGGGAGACTTCTAACATTTATAGTTTTCAAATATTTATGTTTTTTGCACTTGCAAAGAATCTGTAATTTTTTTATTGCCCGTTTTCCAGGTGTTTCCGTAAGAGTAGGTAAAAGTGTTCTTTCAGGTGTTATAAAATGAGGTTGTTTTTATCTGAAATACTTGTAGCTGCCCCTAGTAACAATAATGAAAAATACTTCTGATGTTAATGGAGTTTTTAACCTTTTTATTTTTTTAAGCAGTCAGTTTCTATGACTTTGCAATGTGCTATAGGGAGAAGGATGATTCTCGGGAAAGAAGGGATTGGAAAATACAACACACAGCAAATTTCAAATGCACAATCAGCAATAAGGAAGCAGAAATCAATGTTGGGTTTTCTGAATCATAATAATCCCAATATCTAGGGTGAATTAAAACTCAAGAGTGTGCCATGAAGATTACTAGATATAATTATCTCTCTCTTATGTAACACCAAATAAAAGTTCCAGTTGAGTGCTGAGCTTTCCCTTCTGCCTACATTTCAAGTTATCCTCTTTGCATTTTGCTCTCTGCAGAATGCTGTAAGAATTGAGGTTTTTTGTCCTGGTTTAAGCCAGCCGAACCACAAAGTGCCCTGCCAGGGAGTGATGCACCTTGTTATTCGGATTTTTTGTCCCCAAATGGGTGTCAAATTAATTAGGGTGTAATAATGCTAGGTGGAGAACACCAAGGTGCCCTGAGCAGCCTTCCCAAACCATTCCCAAGGAGGCAAGGACAGTGTTCCTGGTGTCAGGAAAATCAACCACAAACAGCAGAGGTTTATGTCCAAAAAGGAGACACAGGAGCCCTTTGACTTTATTCCAATAAAGGCAGAGGCCCTGGGGTCTCTCACATTTTTGGAGGACTCAGCCTCCTTTTTATCCCAATTTCCCAACCACATTTCCCTTCTCTCTTTTTCCATTTCTGAGGCACTTGAGAGGTTCAGCCTTCCCAGAACACCTGATCCCAAAGATTTCCCTCTAATGCACAACCCTGCCTATTCATTTCTAATTCTTATGGAACTTAGGGGTTTTTCCCCCATTGTTTCTTTCACCTTTCAACGTCCAATTTCATTCATCAGCAAACCCAAAGTACATTTGTAAAAGCAAATCTCTTTTTCCATTCATCAATCAGTGGGATCCTTCCCGTTGTTTCTTTTCTTTCCCAGAGCTGTTTTATCCACCAGCACACCCACAGCTTGTTTGGAAAGACAAATCCCCCATTCCTGTCACTGGGACCACCCTGCTGCCCAAGCTCTGTCCTCCTTGGTGTCCTGTGCCCACCCTGAGCTCACCTCACCTCTGCATGAATTGAGATGCTGCCTCTATTTGCAGTACTTTGCCTAAGCAAAGGCTCTATTAATGCAATTAAGTAGCTATGTCAAATGAGCTGATCTTCTAGGTAAGTTCCTATTCTTAATAGCTCGGAAAAGAAAACTTCGCTAATCCTTTAATTAAATTGCAAACTAAATCTGTGTAAGCCTTTTGACACATTTTTTTGAGAAGCAATTAAGGCTTAGAAGGGATCTGTGGCTGATGATACCTTTGGTCTGTCCCACAAGCCATCAGGCAGCTTTCCTTCTCCCCTCTTCCCCAGCAGCAAGGCAAAAATCTCCACCTGATTTCCTCAGGATTTACCTTTCCTCCCCTTTATAACTGTTACAAAATGTTTTGTTTTCTGTTCTTCACTTCTGGGTGTTCTGCCCTGCCCGGGGTGGGCACAGCCCCATCCTGGCTCACAGCAGCAGCTGAATCTTCAAAAGGATGAATCCCTTAAAAGTGTGCCCAGGCCTTCAGCAAGGGTGTGTCTAGGCTCTGGGTTAGAAGTCCCTGTTATTTATTTCCCTTGTGTTTCACCAACTCTCAGCTGACATCCTCTGTGCTGCTGTTTGTAAGCTATTACACATTTAATAATTTCCGTCTGCTGTATTTTTGAACTGTAGGCAAGAGAACAACCAGGGGAAGCATTTTGACTCTTTCCCACCTTTGCACACCAATCCTGTAATGCCCTGCTGATCACCACAGTATTGCAACAAAGCAATAAT
This sequence comes from Zonotrichia leucophrys gambelii, assembly GCF_028769735.1. Taxonomy (NCBI): domain Eukaryota; kingdom Metazoa; phylum Chordata; class Aves; order Passeriformes; family Passerellidae; genus Zonotrichia; species Zonotrichia leucophrys. The sequence continues at coordinate 75,143,858 of NC_088200.1, read as the reverse complement.
AATCTGACATTTTTTCAAATAAAAATAATCTGACATATTTTCAAATCTCAGTCTCTCTTGGTTTCTCAGGTTTAGGTCCCCAGAGTTTGGCGGCAAAGTCTCCAGTGCTGTCTGTGAGTTTCCCTGAGCTCAGCAGATCTCCGTGGTCACCATCAGGGATTGAAGTCCTCCCCTTTTCTCTCCTGTGCCAGTTCCTTTCTGCATCACTGACAGCTGCCCTGCCAGGCACTGCAGGAGCTGGGCACAGCACTTGGGCTGGGCTTGCAAGCGAGGAAATGGAGCTTCTGACAGGACCCGAGGCAACACAACCTTTCCTTTGCTGGCAGCACGAGGCAGCAGTGTCAGAAGAGTTTATAATGCTCACAGCAGGGAGTGCAGAGGAATTATTTGCAAGAGCAAATCCTGGCTCTGCACCAGTGCCAAAGTGGTTTTGTCACACACGGGCTATGAGCTACAAAGCGTGCTCCTGTGAGTGCTGGCCTTAAGGTTTACAAGCTATGGGGAAGGAAGTGCTGGACAGAACTGCACTGAAAAGGGCATTTTTTGTTGCCTGGCCCAGCTCTTTTTTTCAGCATCCAAGGGCTGTACATGGTGCACACACCTCCTGAGTGTCCCAGCACAAGCCCTTGACTCACTTCAGCTCCACTTCTTGTTACACTCGCAAAGAAATTCATGCTTGGCTAGTCAGACCTCTACGTGATTTGGAATTTATAGTTTTGTAGGATTGGAAGAGATTGTCCAAAAGGAAACAGGATCCTAAGTAAAGTGAGGGTAGAGTCATGTTTATAAACAGTGAAACATTTTCAGCTGTTTTACTGAAAACAAAGCCATGAGAACTGGACTTGGTGTGGCAGCAGCTCTGAGGTGTCTGTCCCACAGATGGGGCTGGGCATTTCCAGCCTTTCAGGACTCTGAGCCTGTGCTCCCCAACGGGTGCTGTGGGTGGCAACCCCTGCTCCCTGGGCAGCCGAGGGACCTGCTCACACAAATTTGAGCTTTCATATTCTCCAGATTCTGTGCTGCATCATAAATAACTCTGAACTCCATAGAAAGTGTCAGCAGTTCTCCTCACAGCCCAGTCACACAGAACAATCCTTTTCCAGAACCAAGGACACCACTGCAGCTCCAGCCCCAAAAAGTGCAAACAGCAGGGAATGGAGGGGAGCAAACTGGGAGGGTGGGACTGCAGACCTGGAGCTGGAATTGGACACTGAACCCCAATATGGAAATGGACCAAAACTCATCAAAGTGTGAAAACTCGTGACTCAGAGTCCATTTTGGGTCCATCTTGGGTGCACCTGGGGTGGAGCCACAGCTGGGCTCTTATAGTGCCCACGGTGTGTCCTTTGAAGGTGGTTTAATGAATACCCACTTTATTCCTTTAACACTGTCTAGCTCTGCTCTAGGCAGCCTCTCCAGGCATCACAACCTCCCCTGTCTTGGTTTGAAAGCACAGGTATCTGCTGAGGAAGGCAGGAGCCTCCCCTGAAATGGAAAATGTAAAACCCCTCCCTCGGAATTGTTGTAATTTTGAAATGAAGGGGCTCTCAGGCAAGGGTATGGGAGCAGGAATAACAGTTCTTTACCAGGAAAATTAAAAATACAAATGCAATAGTACAAAGAGGAAATAAAACAACTGAGAGAGTGCTCACAGTCGCTGCCCCCTGAGTGCCAGGGGGTGTCCCAGCCCCATCCCAGGGGGCTCAGCCCTCCTGCAGTGCCAGCTGTGGCTCTGCTGCAGCAGGGATCCTGCACAAGGGGGGAGTTTTCCTCTGCAGCTCCAGGGCTGCTGCAGATGGGCCTGGGCTCCCTCTGGCCATGCAGGGAGCAGAAAGCTGCTCCTCTGGCAGTGCAGGGGGCAGAGGCTGCTGGGGTGTCCCAAAGCTCAGATTGGATCCAGGGAGGAATGCTTGGCTCCTCCCCTGGGCGGGGCATCTCCCCACGGGATGCTGGGATTGGATCGGCCCTGCAGGGACACTCCCTGGCCATGGACAGGAGGTGATTAATGATGAATGGGCCATGGACAGGAGGTGATTAATGATGAATGGGCCATGAACTGAGGCACAGTGGAAATTTTCCGGGGTAGAAATCCGTTTTGATTTAGGTGAAATGATTAGACTTGATTTAGACTCATCCTTGAGTCTGTGGCTGGAAAACACAGCTATGTAGCCTGGCTGCAAAAGCTTAGGCTCAGGGAAACTGCTTCAGTGAAGGACAGAGAGAAGGGGGGAGACAGAGGGTGATAGAGAGACAGAGACTGCTTTGAGAGCAGGCCAACCTGACCTAGGAACTCTTTCTGATATAGAAGAACCAGCAGCAAATGTCACTGAAATTCGTAAAAATGAATATGTATGTATGAACCTATTGTGAAATTGTTTGCAGATGTATTTGAGAGGGGGATAAAAAGGGACCTGAAGTTCCCAGAGGATAAAAAGGGACCTGAAGTTCCCCAGAGTCCACATGTAATTTTAGCGGAATGATTCCCACATGCGTCCAGCGCTGTAATAAACATACCGGCTTTACAACTTCCACAAAGTTGTGGAGTTTTGATTATCTCCGCAAAACAGAACAGCAGAGAGCTCCTGGAGGGAGGATTGGCTGTGGGAGAGATAAAGAACTGCCCCCCCTGGTTTTAACTGGTGGTGGTGGAATACATCTGGCTTCATGGTGCATTGCAACCCTTGTGGTCACACCAAGCCCAGCACTGCCCTCCCCTCCCTGCCAGCCCTGCAGCCTTTCCTGGCCATGTCCCTGCTGTCGCTCGGAGCTGCTCCTGAGCAGGGGGGGATCCTGGCATGGGAATGAACCCAGTGAGCCTATAGGGAGCTGCTGGCGAGGGCTCTGAGCCCCCTGCTCTGGGAGCCCAGCACCTGAGCCCCAGCAGCCTCGGGGATGGGGCTGGGGAAGGCTCAGCTCTACCTGTGGTGGCTGGGCTGGGTCAGAAACCCTCCCTGGGGTCAGGAACCCTCCCTGGGGTGAGCTCTGCTGTGAGGGAGCACAGCTTTGTGTGGGTCAGGGTTAGGGTTAGATCACTGTGAGCAGACATTGCTCCAGCTGAGTCAGGTCCTCTCTAAGGCAGCCAGGTGAAAATTCCCTTTGGGTTTGAGAGGAATGGGGGATTTGTCTTTCCAAACAAGCTGTGGGTCTGCTGGTGGATAAAACCAGCACTGAGGGAGAAAATAAACAATGGGAAGGATTCCACTGATGGATGAATGGAAAAAGATATTTGCTTTTTCAAATAAACTTTAGGTTTGTTGAGAAATGAAATTAGACATTGGAAGATGAAAGAAACAATGGGGGAAAACTCCCTGAATTCTGTAAGGATGAAAAATGAAAAGGGAGGGTTGTGCATTAGAGGGAAATCTTTGGGATCAGGTGTTCTGGGAAGTCTGAACCTCTCAAGTGCCTGAGAAATGGGGAAAGAGAGAAGGGAAATGTGGCTGGGAAACTGGGATAAAAAGGAGGCTGCATCCTCCAAAAATGTGAGAGACCCCAGGGGATGCCCCATGGCCTCTGCCTTTATTGGAATAAAGTCAAAGGACTCCTGTGTCTCCTTTTTGGACATAAACCTCTGGTGGTTTTGGGTTAATTTTCCTGACAGTTTGGATCCCTGGAAATGTTCCGGGCCGGGCTGGATGGGGCTGGAGCAGCCTGGGGCAGTGGGAGCTGTCCCTGCCATGGCAGGGGTGAAAGGGGATGGGCTGTAGGGTCCCTGCAGCCTAAGCTATTCTGGAACTGATCCTCAGGCTCACTTGGGAGATGCAGCTAGCATCAGCCTGGATGCTCTAACTTCCAGCAGCTGATTGTACCCGAGCCTCTTACCCAGGAGTAAGCTACCAACAGCAAATCTCACTGAGAGACAGCTTGTCTATTTTGATTCCTACCAAGGCTTTTTTTTTTTCCCTTCCTCACATTCACCAGGAATTCATATTGTGCTGTAAACAAAATGTAGTTCAAGGATTTTTAATTTTTTTTAAATTATATTCTGAATGAAAGGCCATCTGATGCTACATGAAAAGCAAAAGCTTTCAAGAGGACAATTCATTACAACCTCTGTAGAAAACACAAAACTAATTCACGCATCCCTCAGCTGAGGGTTGTTTATGTGCTGCAGCAGTGAACTGCTGGCAGAAACCTTCACCTCACACACAAATAGGAGGCAACAGTCTGTCAGTCATGTCCTTTAGGAGCAGACATTGTTTGGATAGCACCGGCATCACTTTCACATTTGTGCAGTCCTGTCAAGGTAAATCCCTCTGAGAGGCAGGGAATGAGAGCTTTAACATTGCTGTGGGCAGCAGCATTGCCCACTGCTCCCAGCCCCAGGCTGGGAAAATCCAAATTCTGCCTGGGGATTGCTCCTGGCTGCTCATTCAGCTCCCAGAGAGGCAGGGCAGGGGTGATGTGGGAACCCAGAACATCCCTCTGGCTGTCCAGGATGGCCAGGACCCTGCCAGGGGGCTCAGGGACCCTGGCACTCAGAGAGCCCAAAACACCTGTGGGTCTGATTATGACCCACAGAGCAAATTGCCAACCTTAGATGAGGATCAGCAAGCTGCAATAGTTCAGATAGAATAATAGTAAAGTTATCTTGGGGTGAAAAAATAGATTTTGGGGTTTTTAGAATGGGGGTTCAGGGGGCAAGATGGAGGAATCTGGGCGTGCCCTGCCTTTCTCCTTCTTCTTCTTGGCCTCCATCTTCTGGGTGATGGTGGCACTTTTGGACTGGTTTAGAGTAGAAGCTCACTGTCTAACACAGGTGATGAGTATTGGGAAGTAACTGTAAATATTGTACAGGTAGTTTTTAGTATAAAAAGATAACACTGCCCTGGGGCAGGCAGAGTGCCTCTGACTGTCCTGCTGGAGGGACCTGGGCAGAGCAGGAGAAAGAATTTTATAGATAAGGAATAATAAACACCAAAAATGAAGAGCCCTGGCTCCTTCTTCAAGTGCCGGGCTGGGAAAAGAGACTTTTGAACATTCTCAGGGTCTCAGTGATCCAAAAGACCCCAAGAGTGTGATGCAGGGGGGAGGACAGGGATGCTGAGTGTTTGGGTGCTGTTTGGGATGTGCCCCATGAGGAGCACAGGGGCAGCTCCTGGCGAGCACAGAGAGGGGTCAGCCACTGCCTGCAGTGAGAGCCAGCCTGCAGGAAAACTCTGCACCACACAGCGCTTGCCTGCCCCATTGCTGCTCATCACTTCTCATGGGCTGAGTGATAAAACAGCAGGATTGCCCAAAGCATACGTTTTAGGCCAAAAATGCCCTCTGCACACAGAGCAGGACATAGAGGGAGAAAATGTCCAAACATGCCCTTTGGTCCTTGGGGGTCTGCTCTTGGACTCACAAAATCCCAGAAGGGTTTGAGTTGGGAGGAGCCCTAAATCCCACCCAGTGCCACTCCAGCTATGGCAGGAACACCTCCCACTGTCCCAGTGTCCAGCCCGGCCTCGGGCAGTGCCAGGGATGCAGGGGCAGCCCCAGCTGCTCTGGGCACCCTGTGCCAGGGCCTGCCCACCCTGCCAGGGAACAATTCCTCATTGCCAAGGTCCCAGCCAGCCCTGCCCTCTGGCACTGGGAGCCATTCCCCGGCTGCTGTTCCTCCATCCTTGTCCCCAGTCCCTCTCCAGCTCTCCTAGAGCCCCTCTGGGCACTCAGGTGGGGGCTCCCAGGTGTCCCTGGAACTTCTACAGGCTGAACCATTCCCCTCTCTGCCTCTAAGTTCCCCTCTGCACAGTTAACTCTTCCTCTGCCAGCAGGTCCAGGAGCACTGTGTGCCCCGTCTGACAGCCCAGACACCCCACAGCTGCCTCCAAAAGCAGCTTTGCTCTTCCCCCAAACCAGTCACAGGTGGGGAATGCCACGTGTGGCATGTTAGCAGACACCTCAGGTCCCACTCCTTGCTTTCAGATCCTGCCTTTTCTCTCTCTTTTTGAACTTATTTCTGGTCAGTTCTGAGGGCTGGGACAGTCACAAGCACAGGGAATTCCCAAATCCTTCCTTCAGGCTGCATCTTCCAAAAATGTGAAAGACCCCAGGGGAATACCCCATGGCCTCCCCCTTTATTGGCATAAAGTCAAAGGACTCCTGTGTCTCCTTTTTGCACATAAACCTCTGATGTTTGTGGGTTAATTTTCCTGACAGATTGGATCCCTGAAAATGTTCTGGGCCAGGCTGGATGGGGCTGGAGCAGCCTGGGGAAGTGGGAGCTGTCCCTGCTGGAACAGGACCCTCCCTGTGGCGCAAGGGTTCTGACAGGAGTCCGTGCTACCTGGCAGGGAATTTTTGTGCTGAGTAATTTTTGTGCTGATAGCAATGCATGAAAATGGACCAAAGAATGTGCAGGAAATCCAGTAGGGGCTGTATGCTGAGGGTGTGAGGTGGGACAGGTTCCTGTGCCCCTGCTCAAGCATCTCCCCTGCTGTGGGCAGATTGTTGGGAATGGCCACCCCACACCCCTGGTGACCCCTTGGACACCTGCTCTGCGTGACTGTCCTGATTCACAGCAAATTTGGGAGAGAACCCCCAAAGGGGCTCCTCTAGGAAAGCAGATTCAGTCAGCTCCTCACCCCAACCGGTCCGGGAGAAAACACCTCCTTAGAGAAAAGTGGAAAACATCTGTTTATTAAACAATAAACCCTAAACAATATTAGTCAATAAAACCCTTTGCTGCTCCAAAAGAAATGACAAACTGAGAAAGTCCCTGCCTGGGTTGCAGGCGAGCTCACTCAGGCTCTGCTCAGTTCCTCAGTGCTGGAAATGTCGCAGGCCCAGGCCCGGCCTAGTGGGCCTCAGGTGTGAGCTGCCAGTGCTTCCCTGGGTGTTCAGTCCAGAGCAGGTTAAACAGGGCCAAAGAAAAGGGAAAAGGGAAAAAACCACAGTCCAGGGAACTTTTTTGCCTCAGCTAGCTAAACTAACTAAAGCAAAGGAGAGATCTGTCCCGCTCCCGATCCACAGACATCACAGTCCAGGAGCAGGAATGCGGAGGAGTGAGTGCAGTGTCTGAAAGCAAACTGTGCTTCTTCCCTTCCCCCTTCACTCTCTGGAACAAGGCTTAAAGGTGCAAAACTTATTATTCAGCATGAACAGAATGAGACAACTGGGGATAAAAGCATCATATAGTCAAGCCAGGACAGTGACTGACGTGCAGGCAGTCAGGATTCATCACCACGCCAGCCAGGAGCTCCCCAGTGGGTGCTCTGCCCACCAGGGCCTCTGCAGGGCTCCTGGCACAGCCAGGTCCTGCTGGGGCACCAGCTCCTGGGAGGGTGTCAGGACCCAGGACACCCCTCTGGCAGCCCAGACCCTGCCAGGGGGCTCAGAGACCCTGGCACTCAGAGAGCCCAAAATGCCCCTGTGGGTTTGATTATGACCCATGGAGCAAATTACCAACCTTATATGAAGACCAGCGAGCCACAACAGTTTAGGTAGAATAATAGTGAAGTTATCACGGGGCGGAAAAGTAGATTTGCGAGTTTCTGGTATGGGGGTTCAGGAGGCAAGATGGAGGAATCTGGGCATGTCCAGCCTTTCTCCTTCTTCTTCTTGGCCTCCATCTTCTGGGTGATGGTGGCACTTTTAGATTGGTTTAGAGTAGAAGCTCATTGTCTAACACAGGTGATGGGTATTGGAAAGTAACTGTAAATATTGTACATGTAGTTTTTAGTATAAAAAGACAACACTGTCCCAAGGACCGGCAGAGTGCCTTAGGCTGTCTTGGTGAGCTGACGTCGTCAGGACAGGAGAAAGAATTTTATAGATAAGGAACAATAAACAACCTTGAGACCAAGAAATGAAGAGCTCTGACTGCTTCTTCAAGTGCTGGACTGGGAAAAGAGACTTTATAACACTTCTTGGGTTCACTCTGACCAGCTAGACACCCTGACAGGAGGGGACCAGGATGTTCCTGAGCCCTGCAGGGCTGGGGGCACAGGGGCTGCTGGTGCTGCCTGGGACAGCCTGGGCTGCTGCTCAGCTCTGCTGCAGAGACGTTCATGACAAACCCCTGGTCTCGTGGCTTTACATGAGGAAAAGGTGCTATTGTGTACACATGGGATAAGGGATAGCTCGTTTGGGTTCTAATTTGCATAATTAGAGGCATAATTTGTTTTTTCTTTGCCATCCATAGAGCCTGTTATTCATGCTGTTACAGCTATGAATGAGATAAAGCCTGTCTCTGCTCCTGAAAAACACCTGAAAAACCATCAATTTTGTGCATTTTGGGGGATGAGGTCAGTTCTGTGGGTTCAGGGAGTGGTGAGGGCAGAGAGCAGCTCCTCAAGGCAATGTGGATGGCATCAGTTCTCACCTGTCCACCCCTTCATCACCTGGGCCTGATTCTCTGGCTGTCCTCCATGTGCCATGGGACGGCACCCAAGGCTGTCTGCTCCATGGTGAGTTTTACACAAGCACACTTCAGTGCGACAGAAACATGCTTTTCCTCCCAAGGGTTTAGATAACACCTTCACTCTTCACAAGAACTCCAGAGGAAGGAAGGACGACACTTCTTGCATTTGTTGAGCAAGGAAGTAAATCCTTTGCTGCTGTTTCCTCATTATCATTTAAAACATTCTAAAACGACCAGCCTTTAAGCCCTTTGCTTCAGCAACTGCTACTAATCCCCCTAAAAGCAGGGTTTAATTCCAAATGCCACCAGTTGCTTTTGTTGGAGGTCTTCCCCACCACACCTTGTCCAGTAACTAGGCCAAACATTATATTAGCCTTTCCAAGTTGCTAATTACCAATTTTCTAGACCTGTGAGCTTATGGAGAGGAAAAGGCTCCAGGCCAGCTGCCCTGGCTCGGAGAGGAGGCTCAGCTGAAATCGGCCCTGAAGTTAAAAATCCAGGCTGGTGCCAGTAGCACCCTTCCAAACAAGGAGGCTGAGAACCCCACAGTGGTTTGGGCTGTGTGAAAAATGTGTATTTTATGATTGGCTTTTGGCAAAGTGAATATTATATGTGTTTATTATAGTATTAATTTTATTTGATATTATATGTGTTTATTTTAATATTAATTTAAATATTATTTATTTGATTTTTATGTGATTTATATGATAAATGATTTTAAATTTATTTGATATTATATGTGTTATGTGAGAAAGTTATGCTGTATTAATTTTCTCAAGTAGTGTGTTAAATATAGGTTATAAAATAAAGTTAAAATAGAAACTATGCTAGGTAGGATACTCTTTTAAAGAAAGAACTCGCAGTGAGATAGCAGCCACAGGACACCTGAATCTTTCAGAGAAACAGAATTTATTGCTCCATTATCAGAAGAAATGAACTTCTTCCTGCCTCACTCAGCTCTGGAGATGCTGTCAGGATTCAGAGGAAGAAGCTGACAGTGCCCAGACAGAATCCCGTGTTTGAATGGAATTTATGCATCATGGATGAGGTGTATGAATAAGCAACAGGCTGTTGCTTTTAAGGGTTAATCCTCTGTTAATGTGGGGCCTTTTTTGGGCTTATTTTGCCCAGAAAGAGGTACCTGGGCTGTCCATAACTCTTTGTTTCTGTTGTCTCATATTGTCCTAATCCAAATTGTCCAAATTATTATTACTCTAATTATATTAGTATTTTTATAACAATTTTATTACTATTAAACTTTTAGAATTCAAAAAAACAAGTGATTGGCGTTTTTCACAGCTCATTCCAGGGGACGGGCACCTTCCACAGGGAGAGCAGGAGTTGTGGGTGGTTCTGGGGAATTCTCTGGTTTTGGGTAATTTTTACCAGCCTGTGAGTGGAAGCTTTTGTAGGAGAGAGGGAAATTGATGTAAGGCAGTGGTCTGGATTGTGATTTCTGAAAAGCATACTGCCTTTCCTGCAGAAGTGTATTTGTGAATCAAAAGCACAGATAAAATCAGTTATAAGGGAAGCTCTGAATAATGGAAAGGAGAGCTGGAGGCTGGGCAAAAGTAGGTGAGATTAAGTTAGTGTAAATAGTCTGCAGCACTCATGGAGGGAAATTTCTGTAGCAATTGAAAGATGAAAATAAACTTTCTCAACACAGTGCAAGTACTTCTGCAAGAATATATATTGATTTTTTCCTTTTTTTTTTTTTTGTTTTATACTTTTGCAGAGCTTTATTTCTCAGATGTTCAGACACCAAAACAACATTTTCTCAATTAACAAATCAGCTTGTTTTACTTGCCTGGAGGATTCACAGGTGGATAACTTCAACAGAAGGCACAGAGATTGAGTATAAACGACACAAATGAAAAAAAAAGCAACCTTGTTACTCCTGGATTGAAAGCAGAATCTTTTACTGAGCCATGGGGTGTGTGTGTGTGATACTTCACAGAAAATAAAGGATATTAACTTATCTTTTCAGCATATGGAAGCCACAGGTTCTCATAACTCAGTTGAAGTTGTTAAGAACTGAAACCAACCAATGCAATACCATCTCAAGGGTTTCAAGATGAGTTTTTAATGCATTCTGCAAACAGAATAATGTTGATTTCTTTCAGAAACAATGAAAAAAATCCATCTACTGTTGCTAATAAAATCACGCTATGTCTCACTACAGTTACGGGCTGCAAATTGTATTTATTTTTCACAAAACAAATTATATTATGTCAGGCTGCTGGAGTGAACAATAGTTATTGTTGGGAAATAGGTTCAGATAAGTTGTACAAGCTACACTTCCTGCCTTTAGAGTTTCCCAAATTGAAATTGCAGGTTGTGGCCTGGGGACAGGGCGTACCCTGAGCTCTGCAGGCTCCTCAGTGCTGGCAGCTTTCCTTGGGGTCCAAGGGGGTGTGAAAAAATTAACACAGCAGCCCAAGTTAAATAAATTAACACAGCAGCCCAAGTTAAGTCTTTCCTTATTTCATGAATCCCCAGCCAGGGTCTGTGTACAAACCACAAACAGGACAGGGCTGCTGTGGAACTGCCTTGAGCTGTTTGATTTTCCAGCATCACTCTCAGTCCATGGCTATGGCAATGGAAGATGGCAGCAGCTCACATCCCAGGCAGCAGACACAGAACTCAATGTCACAGCTCACTTTATGAGCTTTGTGACCAATCACACAAAGCAAAAGCACACTGACAGTATTTATATCTGTACAGTGTATATTCTATATTGACAGTAGTTCTGTCCAACCACTGTAAGCACAGGCACCTTTGGTTAAACAATGCTTGCTTATTTCAAATGCAATCCCTGCTTGTGAGCCTTCAAACACAATGCACAGAGCTCCATTATTGAGCTTCAACCTTCCTAATATCTTGCTAGATAAACTTTTCTGTACCTTAGGGAGTTATTCTAGCCAAGTGTTAATACACAGACCATTGCTCTATTTGTCCTTGCTTTTCTACAGTTTAAATAATTTTTCTGCTGCCCAATCTCCTGGCTGCTGCTGAGCTCCAGTCACAGTTCTGCTGTCTCTGGGGCCTGCCTTTTGCAGCTTTTCCCAAACCCTCTGGTTCTGTGGATTCCCACACATGGGGTGTGAAACAATTAGCACAGCAGCCCAAGTCTTCCCTTATTTCATGAATAAAGCACATCAACAACGAGGTTTTCCTTTCTCCCCATCTGGCTACCCCAGCACAGCCACAGGGACAGAGAGCAGAGTATTCAGAGTTTTCAGTGGGTGAAACTCAATTTCCACGAGCATCTCCCCTGTGAAAAAGGGAAGGGCTGCAGGAGGAGCCAAGGCACAGGGCTCAGCTTCGTACATCAGTTACCCAAACCTTGCTGATGTGTTCAGGGCATTCCATGCAGGGAATGAGGAAGAGGAGCTGTTGGAGAGTCTGGCTGCTCTTCCCATGCAGTTTCCAGCTGTCAGGAGTGTCCCTGCAGCACTGCTGGGCTGCAAGGAGCAGACAGAAATTATCTGGGATCCTTTCCCATCCTGTGTCCCTCTCCCCTCTGCTGCCTGAAACCTGCTGGAGAAAAGATGGCACAAAATATTCTGGCATCGTCCTCCCCCTCTTCAGTGCCTGAGGTACCTTTCCTCATTCCTTTTCCCTTCTCAGGCAGGTAACTGATGAACAAAACAATGAACAGATGAACAAAAAAAATTTTTTTTTTTTCTTCTGCATCCATTTATCAAATTGTATGTAGGATGCATTTAGCCATTGCTCTGTATGTCCAGGAGGGCATTTTAATAAATAAATAAATAAATAAATATGGTTCCTGAAGTACGACTAATTATCTAAAACAACTATAAACTGGTTTTCCTTGCTGTTCAAAGTAAGTTTTATTACTATTGGCAAAAGAAGGCCATATATAAACACTCTGTCACTCTGACTTTGATTTGATATTCCTACATGAGAAATAAGCTCTAGAATGGTGTTACAGAAATGCTGACTTTCTCCTGGAAAATAGGAGTGTGAGGTATGTCTTGTGAGCTGGATTCACTAAGCTTTTTAAAACTGATATTTGGCAGTGATGTTTTGTCGGCAGTTGATGCAAGGAAGGTTTATTTTCATGAAATGCATTTATGTCCTGTCAGAAATGACTTCATGTGCCCAAAACTGAACCATGGAATCCCAGAATGGTTTGGGCTGGAAGAGACCTCAAAGGGCATCAATTTCCAGTGTGCTGCTGTGGGATCCCACCCAGTGCACAAGAGATTTTGGGAGGTTTTGCTCCAATTTGGATGTTCCAGCAGCAGCTGGATGAAGAGCCAATTTGGATGCTCCAGCATCCTGTCACCTGGCTGGATGAAGACCCAGAGCTCCTCATCCTCACCAGCTGAATCTGAGCAGGTTTGACCTGGAGGGATGAAGGCACAGCAAAGTGGGGGCTTCGGAGCCCACTGTGGGCCCCTGTGAGAGGAATGGGGGATTTGTCTTTCCAAACAAGCTGTGGGTCTGCTGGTGGATAAAACCAGCACTGGGAGAGGGAAGAAACAATGGGAAGGAGTCCACTGATGGATGAATGGAAAAAGAGATTTGCCTTTACAAATTGGATACTGAAAGGTGAAAGAAACAATGGGGAAAACACTAAATTCCATAAGAATTAAAAATGAAAAGGGAGGGTTGTACATTAGAGGGGAATCTTTGGGATCAGGTGTTCTGGGAAGTCTGAACCTCTCAAGTGCCTGAGAAACGGGGAAAGAGAGAAGGGAAATGTGGCTGGGAAATTGGGATACACAAGAGGCCGCATCCTCCAAAAATGTGAGAGACCCCAGGAGAATGCCCCATGGCCTCTGCCTTTATTGGAATAAAGTCAAAGGACTTCTGTGTCTCCTTTTTGGACATCAACCTCTGATGTTTGTGGATTAATTTTCCTGACACCTGCTTCAGCTTGGCTGGGAGGATCTAGCTAAATAAGAGGGATGGAAGCTGTGGAACTAGCCAGAAAATAAAAACTTTAACGGTGAAAATAACAAACGTGGTGCAGGTAGAGAAGCCAGGCTCTAGGGACCCTGGGTGGGGCAAGCACAGCCAGGTTCAGGGGCACAGACCCAATCTGAAAGGTGAACTCAAACATGGCCTTATAAGAAAAACGTCTTGATCGACAGTGAAGGCAGAGTGGAAACTTGATCAAATTTAGGAAGGTTGTGTTATCAGGACTGGCTCCCAGAATGGTTTTTGTGGTGGCCTGGCCGTGTGTCCCCTGCCCTCAGTGCCCTGCCTGCCATGGCTTATGGCCAATCCCTCTGTGAAAGCATCTGGGGCAAAACCCTCAGCAGGGTGAGATCCACAGGAAAATCCTGGGCAGGAAAGGCTCGGAGCAGGCAGAGCTGTCAGCATGTCAGCACGGCCCTGGGCAAACAAAACCCCAGGGTGTGCCAGGGGAAAGCTCCTGCAGGTGAGCAGGGCTGGGCACTCACAGAGATGCTGTGAGCTCCTGGGGGGACAATGCACAGCCCTGGAGCTCGCTGAGCCTGCAGAGAGGCTGCTGGGGTGAGCTCCTCTGGTCCTCAGAGCCAGGCTCCTCACAGGGTGGGCTGAGATTTCACACCCACACAATTGCATCATGAACAGTATTCCTGGCTTCTAGCCACTCTGTGATTTCAGGAGTCAGGGAGGATTGCTGTCCTGCTGTCCTGCAAGACCCTTCCTCAAAAGCTCAAGGGTGTAAGTGACTTTTTTTTTTAATTTTAATTTTTTTTTGGTCATAAGACACAAACCCATTTGGAAGTTTAAAGACAAAAAGATCAGAGGGTGCTGGTGTTTGTAGGACATGAATTTGCTGTTGTATGTCTCCTGTGTCTCGACATAAACAATAAAACTGCTGCCTGAACCTTTTCAGCTCGAGCTGCACCCCAGGTGAGGAGTGTGCAGCAGAGGTGTTGGGGTGTTTGGTTTTTGGGATATCTGGTTTTTGAGGTGTCTGTCTGTTTGTTGGGATATCTTTTTTGCGAGGTGTCTTTTTTGGGGTGTCTGTGTTTTCTGATGTCTGTTTTTTGGGGTGTCTGTTTTTTGGGATGTCTAGTTTTTTAGGTGCCTGTTTTTTGGGATGTCTGTTTTTTGGGGTATCTGTTTTTTAGGTGTCTGTTTCTTGGGATGTCTGTTTTTCGGGGGTGTCTTTTCTTTTGGGATATCTTTTTTCTGAGGTGTCTAGGTGTCTCGTTCTCGAGGTTTCTGTTTTTTGAGATATCTGGTTTTTGGGGGGTGTCTGTTTTTTTAGAGTGTCTGGGTTTTAGGATGTCTGTTTTTTGGGATCCTTGCTTTTGGGGGTGCCTGTTTTCTGAGGTGTCTGTTTTTTGGGGTGTCTGTTTTTTGTGATGCCAGTTTTTTGGGATGTTTTTTTGGAGTGTCTGGTTTTTGGGATGTCTGTTTTTTGAGATATCTGGTTTTTGGGGGTGTCTGTTTTTTGGGGTGTCTGTTTTTTTGGGGGTGTCTTTTCTTTTGGGATATCTTTTTTCTGAGGTGTCTAGGTGTCTCGTTCTCGAGGTTTCTGTTTTTTGAGATATCTGGTTTTTGGGGGGTGTCTGTTTTTTTAGAGTGTCTGGGTTTTAGGATGTCTGTTTTTTGGGATGCTTGCTTTTGGGGGTGCCTGTTTTCTGAGGTGTCTGTTTTCTGAGGTGTCTGTTTTTTTGGGGTGTCTGTTTTTTGAGGTGTCTGTTTTCTGAGGTGTCTGTTTTTTGGGGTGTCTGTTTTTTTGGAGTGTCTGGTTTTTGGGATGTCTGTTTTTTGGGATGCTTGCTTTTGGGGGTGCCTGTTTTCTGAGGTGTCTGTTTTCTGAGGTGTCTGTTTTTTGGGGTGTCTGTTTTTTGAGGTGTCTGTTTTTTGTGATGCCTGTTTTTTTGGAGTGTCTGATTTTTGGGATGTCTGTTTTTTGAGATATCTGGTTTTTGGGGTGTCTGGTTTTTGGGGGGTGTCTGTTTTTTGGGGTGTCTGCTTTTTGCAATGCTATTTTTTGGGATGTCTGTTTTTTGAGATATCTGGTTTTTGGGGTGTCTGGTTTTTGGGGGGTGTCTGTTTTTTGGGGTGTCTGCTTTTTGGGGTGTCTTTTCTTTTGGGATATCTGTTTCCTGAGGTGTCTGGTTCTCGAGGTCTCTGTTTTTTGAGATGTCTGTTTTTGCTGCTGGCTTCAGTGCCCCGAGGAGCAGCCCTGAGATGTCAGAGTGGCCGAGGGTGTGCAGGTGCCCCATGGCCCTGGGGGTGTGACAGGCACGGTGACACCACAGCCACGCTGCCCTAATTATTTTATTTCTTCCTGAGCAGTTTTCATCTTGAACGTATGATTGTTTTTACCACCAGCTGTGTTTGGCCTGAACTTCCAATATAATTGATTGTAATGAAAGATGTGTTTGGGGAATAAACTCTTGTTTGTAATGCAAATAGATTCATACTTCTGCTCTTACTTTTTTTTTTTAGCTTTAATCTGGGTAGAGGAGCACTGCAGGAAACCTGTGTGTTTTGTTAGATTAATTAAGAAAATAAGCTGAGAAAAGCGTGTTTTACCAGTAGCAGAATTAACAAGCACTTTGAGATTTTATTTTCCTGATTGTTTTCTTTACAAAGTGTCTTGGTCCATATGGGAAGAAAGCAGCAGAGAGAATGACAAGAGAGAATATTAGTAAGAAATCCAAATTAAAGCAGCATAAGTTTGTTTCAGGCTTTTCCACTGAACTTCTCTACCGAACTCCTTTTCTTGACTGTTCCTCAGTTGTGCTTGTACTTCTAATTTTAACAGCTATTCTGATGCATATATGTTAATAGACTTATATAATTCATAGGGTACATCCCTGCTAGGCTGACAAGGCACAGCTCAGAGCTCAGCTCAAGTAGGAGCAATAATAATCCAACACAACAGAGCATAGAAATGGTGCAGAGGAATGAAATCAGAACAATAGTTTTTATATAAATTATATATATTTCATCTATATTTCATACCCGTTTTTATGTAATACTCAGTTTCAGTCATATCTGATGGCTCTAATTTTAGGCAATTAAGATCTTTTAACTGTTACAAAGAAAGGACAGGCTGCACAGAACAAAAAAAAAAAAAAAGCCTTTATAGAACACTGGAAACAATAAACCCTTCATCACTAACTATCTGTATGTTATGTGACAAATCCAGATGCGAGTCAATCATTTAGCACAGGTATAAAGTATTCCTGCAGCCGTAGGTGAGCATGACAAAAGCAGTCCAGCTGTGAGAGCTGCCTGCAGCTCCTGCACGTGTGTGGGTAGCATTAATCACACAGGATTCACCTCAGAACAGCAGGAAAACCCCTGGCAGGTTTTGCTTTTGGGAATGCCATTGTGTGGCTGCCAAAGTGCTGTCACTGCCCCGGGGGCTGGCCGGGGACAAGGAGATGCCAAAAGCACGGGAGAAAAGCCTGTTCACCACCTGGAGGATTCCCCAAGGGCTTTTGGGGTGTTCTGTGGGAATCCACACAACCAGAGGGTTTGGGAAAGCTGCAAAAGGCAGGCCTCAGAAACAGCAGAACTGTGATGGGAGCTAATCAGCAGCCAGGAGATTGGGCAGCAGAAAAATTATTTAAACTGTAGAAAAGCAAGGACAAATAGAGCAATGGTCTGTGTATCAACACTGGTCTAGAATAACACCCTAAGCTACAGAAAAGTTTATCTAGCAAGATATTAGGAAGGTTGAAGCTCAATAATGGAGCTCTGTGCATTGTGTTTGAAGGCTCACAAGCAGGGATTGCATTTCAAATAAGCAAGCATTGTTTAACCAAAGGTACCTGTGCTTACAGTGGTTGGACAGAGCTACTGTCAATACAGAATATACACTATACAGATATAAATACTGTCAGTGTGCTTTTGCTTTGTGTGATTGGTCACAAAGCTCATAAAGTGAGCTGTGACATTGAGTTCTGTGTCTGCTGCCTGGGATGTGAGCTGCTGCCATCTTCCATTGCCATAGCCATGGACTGAGAGTGATGCTGGAAAATCAAACAGCTCAAGGCAGTTCCACAGCAGCCAGTCCTGTTCGTGGTCTGTAAATAGCCCCCGGCTGGTGACAGTGTTTCCCCCATTTTCTGAGCCCTGGGCCAGAGGAAGGTGCTGTGCACGTCCCCAAGCTCAGAAGACACCACTCACCAAAGGGAGATAAATGAGCATCACTTACTGCAGTGTAATTTCGAAAGTCAGAGCAGGATTTGTGCTGATTACTGTCCTTAGCTGAACGTGACCCGGTGGCTGGGAGGCACAAAGCTCGGTGTGCCACGGCCAACCCCACCTGCCGCTCTCTCAGCTCACTCAGAGTGTTTGGAAAGCTTTCCTGAGCAGAGACTGGAAACCCTGGGTGAGGCTTTTGGGGGGGACTGTGAGGAATAACCCCAAAATCCATCTCTCAGGAGCCAGGACATCCCTCTGTCTGTCCTGAGCAGCCCAGACCCTGCCAGGGGGCTCAGAGCCCAAAATGCCCCTGTGGGTTTGATTATGACCCGTGGAGCAAGTTACCAACCTCAGATGAAGATCTGCAAGCCATGACAAATTAAGTAGAATGCTAGTGAATTTATCACAGGGTGAAAAATAGATTTTGGGGTTTATTGGGATGGGTATTTAGGATGTGAAAAATGCATGTATGTTATGATTGGGGTTTTGCAAATATTCAAATGAATATTATCTGTGTTGTGTTAGAAAGTGATGCTGTATTAATTTTCTTAAGTAGTGTGTTAAATATAGTTTTATGTTATAACATAATGTTAAAATAGAAGCTGTGCGATGTAAGACACTTTCTCTAAAGAAAGGACTTGCAGCAAGATAGCAGCCACAGGACACCTGAATCTTTCAGAGAAACAGAATTTATTGCCCCATTTTCAGAAGAAACGAACTTATTCCTGCCTTGAAGGTGCTGTCAGGATTCAGAGGAAGCAGCTGACACTGCCCAGACAGAATCCTGTGTTTGAATGGAATTTATGCATCATGGATGAGGTGTATGAATATGCAACAGGCTGTTGTTTTTAAGGGTTATTCCACTGTCAACATGGGGCCTTTTTCGAGCTTATTTTGTCCAGAAAGAGGCACCCGGACCATCTGCAACTCTTTGTATTTGTTGTCTCATATTGTCCTAATTCAAATTGTCCAAATTATTATTACTCTAATTGTATTACTATTTTTATAACCATTTTATTACTATTAAACTTTTAAAATTTTAAAAACAAGTGACTGACATTTTTCACAATGGGGCAAGATGGAGAAATCTGGGCATGTCCAGCCTTTCTCCTTCTTCTTCTTGGCCTCCATCTTCTGGGTGATGTTGGCACTTTGGGATTGGTTTAGAGTAGAAGCTCAGTGTCTAACACAGGTGATGGGTATTGGGAAGTAATTGTAAATATCGTACAGGTAGTTTTTAGCATAAAAAGATAACTCCTCCCCAGGGAATGTGCAAAGGGAAATAGAGAGATGCAGCCTGTGAGGGTGACTCTATGCTAAGGTGTCAGCGATGGGGAGAGACAGGGAGGCTGATGATGATCCAATCTCGTTTTGCTGTGACACTGATGGGGATCCAATCCCATTTTGCTGTGGGACATTGATGGGGATCCAATCCCATTTTACTGGGGACACTGATGGGGATCAGGATCCCGTTTTGCTGTGGACACTGATGGTGATCCAATCCCGTTTTGCTGTGACACTGATGGGGATCCAATCCCATTTTGCTGTGGGACATTGATGGGGATCCAATCCCATTTTACTGGGGACACTGATGGTGATCCAATCCCATTTTGCTGTGACACTGATGGGGATCCAATCCCATTTTACTGTGGACACTGATGGTGATCCAATCCCGTTTTGCTGTGACACTGACTGGGATCCAATCCCGTTTTGCTGTGGGACATTGATGGGGATCAGGATCCCATTTTGCTGTGACACTGATGGGGATCCAATCCCCTTTTGCTGTGGGACATTGATGGGGATCAGGATCCCATTTTGCTGTGACACTGATGTGGATCAGGATCCCGTTTTGCTGTGGCACACAAACATTCCAGCTCCCACGGGTGCTGGCAAAGCCCAGGTGAGGGAGCACCAAGGGCCCTGCATGGCACCCACAGGGGTTTGGGTGCTGCAGCCGTGCAGGGAGGGGAGCAGCTCCCAGGCACACACACAGGCAGGGCCCAGGTTGGTCTGTCCCCAGCCTGGGGTCACCCTGGTGTCGGGGCAGGGCAGAGATCGGGGAATGGGGAGGGAGCAGCTCGGGGACACAGGGACAGGCACAGGGACAGGCACAGGGACAGACACAGGGACAGGAAAATCCTGTGCCCAAAACCAAGGTATGACAGCTTTTGGGAGAAGCTGCTTCTGTCCCCAGCCCGGGGGATGCCCCCAGGGTCTCCATGTACAAATGTTTATTTACTGTCCTAGGGAGACAGCAATGTGTGCAGCAGTGAGCGGGTTACAGTCACAGACACAAACTTATGCATACAACATCATCTCTGGCTTTTGCAGAGTTTGATGGGATTTTCTTTTTCCAGTTAACCTGCCTGATTGAATCTTCTTGCAATCCAAAGATTGCAAGTTCTTTTGCTTTTGCCACGGCACTCTGTTATCAAATCTCTCATGTTAACCAGGTCCAGAGTCCCTCATCTGTTTTGTGTCCCTCAACATTCCAACATTAAGGAAATGGGTGAAATGCACAAATGTGAGAGATTTCTGTCAGAAGTTACTGGGTATGATGTTTTTGGATACAGGTTAAACTTCACCAGCACTGCAGATGCCACGGAGAGCTACTCAGGATGTGTTCTCCATCACAATGGGGAAAATTGTTTAAAAATACAATTACCCTCATGCGTTCCTTCCCCAGGGTATTGGAGAACTGTTTTTAGAGGTTTCTGCACAGCCCTGCTCTTACTGTGCTGTGGGCTCCCATGCCTATAGCACGTGTTACATCCAGATATTTTTTACTCTTCTTGACAAATCCTCTAAGGCATTATCTAATTAGCCTTTCCTAATATCTGACAAAACTACTATGCAATAGCTGTGTCTGATCTGTGTGTCTACATGTGTCAGAAATTTAGAATTATTTCCCCAAAGCCATTAAACACCAGAGCAAGAAATAGAAAGAGCACAGATCATCAGGAGCAGTATTTTCATGTTGCCTTTTTCTTTGGTGAAAAATAGCCCCACTCAGACAAGGAAGAACCTCACTCAAAATCCTTGAGTATTGACAATCTCAGTTTGTTATTGATACAATCAAACAGGATGGTGAATTGGAATAAATACAATTTTCAGCACCACTTGCGACCACCAGTGTATAACAAAAGGCATGTGCTAACATTTGAAACAATACAAGTGGCCCAAGAATTAAAAACAAACAAAATAATAAAGGCGTGAACACAATTTTTTTTTTATTTTCTGGTAAAATTATTTTCATTTTACGTTCTTACTATGCATCCGAGGAGAACCTACTTGCGAAATAAACTCAATTTCTGCAATAAAAGGACCAAGTGTACTTTGATATGGATTCAGGCCTTTGCTCATTTTAGCATGTAGCAATTGTGGCTTTATGACAAGTACAATAAATGTTTAGTTTTGTGTTCTGTTAAAAAAAATATATGCATAAATTTGAAGTGCAATTAATATACTTATCCCCTGGAAAGCTTCCTTCTATTAATGATGAAGTTGCAAATTTTATGGAGGTTGTTGATACAATTACAGATGGATATTGCTGATTTTTTCGCTTTTAAATTATATTTCTCTGAGCTATTTTTACACTTTTTTTCCGTCTTCATTTTTTCCCCTCCCTCCACATAAAATTACAACCCACACCTCCCAGGCAGCCACAAAACTTCTCAGCTGAGAACGTGAACCACGCAAATATGGCACCAGGGAGAATGTACATTATCAACAGTGGGTCAGCAGTTACAGACACCTGCTCTGCACCTCCCACCAGCCCAGAAATCCCCACAATAAACAGGGACCTGACGTAAAGCTCCATTTATTTTTATTTTTTACTTTTTTCATTTTATTTTGTAATTTGTGCCCTTGTTTAACTGGAGGTTGTGTGATGTATCTTTGCTTGCACGTGAGGGGTGAAAACATCGGCTCAGATCGCTGTTGTCAGGGCTGCTCTACCTACAGCCTTTTAGGATTTTTTTTTCTTCTTCTGCTGTTACACACATTTTCTCCAGGCGTTTGTGCAGCCCCAGCTGCATTTGAACAGATTCATTATAATGATTTTCGGCGTGTTGCATCCAGTTCAAAAACAAAAGCAACGTGGGGGCCTAGTCCCCTAGCCTAGGCCTAGCCTTCCACCGAACCCACCTAATCTCAGCCCTACTATGTCTAGAAAGCATAATACTATCCATATATGTCGCCCTAGCCATATGACCCATCCAAGTCCAATCATCAATCTCCACTATTCTACCTATCCTCATACCAACACTTCCGGCCTGCGAAGCAGGTACAGGCCTAGCCCTACTAGCAGCTTCAACCCGAACCCACGGATCCGACCACCTACACAACTTCCACAATTCCTGACCACCCACACAACTTTCCCAGCGCCCTGGGAGGATGAGGGTGCCCTGCAGTGTTTGATTCCTGGCTCGTGGCTCCGTTTGCCACAAACCCACAAGGGTTCCTGTGGCCCCTCAGGCTGGGTGCAGGCAGGAGCTGCTCGGCTGCACAAAGCAAATGTTAAATGTCTCTTCTGAGGCTTCCGCGGGGGAATGCAACTGGTGGAGGATCAAACCTGCCTCTACTGAATTATGCACCCCTGTGGCAGATTATTTGCAGGCTTCATGCCAGATGGAGAGAATTCTCTGTATCAGCATCAGGCCTTGTAAACATCACCATTTCTTCCCAGGGTTACTTACTTATTCCAGATGGCACCCGCTGCGCTCTCTGTATCTTTCTTCCAATCTGTGGGGCTTACTTTTTCCCAAGAAATGAGAGTGCTTTAATATTTTACACATTTTTCCTATTTCTATGCCAATATGTGAGAGTATCTTGACAGAATAAGCAAAGAGTGATTTGCATTTTTACTCGGTTCGCATGGAATAAGGAATTAAAAAAAAAAATAAAAAAAGAAAGGAAATTTTATCCTACTTTGTCTTTTTAATTCTAAAGCAATTTTCCCAGCTACCAAGGGCTTTCTGAAACTGAGAGCAATCACAGCCCAGAGTCTGCTGATCCCCCTGCTCTCAGGAGCTCAGCCATCACACTGCCTCTCCCGGCTCACATTTGGAGAGCATTATGAAATCTGCGTTGGGACATGCCAAAGCCTCTGGAACACTGAGAGCACTAATTTGAGAGATCTCCCCAGAACGTCGAGACAGTTTCATGCTTTAGCAATTTGTGAGCTGTAGGACAATACCCTTCTTAAGGACACCACACTAATCACAGGGTCTGTGAAATTCTCATTACGCAGCTCCCACAGCAGAGGAAAAGGGAGTAATCTCTGCTAACTTTCAAATTCAGGGCTCAGCTCTGGCAGTCATGTTTCCAACAAATGAGTGTGTGTCTCCATATGAAAATTTCAGTCATGTGAATAAAGTTTTGAAGCATTATTGTCACTATATTTTGCATTTAGCGCTTAGCCAATGCTTGTTGCATCTGTATTAAATAAAATAGTCCTGGAACTTTTAATTAACATGTCTGGTCAACAAGCTGAGTCCTGGCTATTCCCTTTTAATCCCAGCTGGCAACCTTTTGCTGAAAAAGGAACCAGCTGAAAACAGGCTTAAGGAGAAAAGCTGCTGTCTTTTCTCCCCCACGTGATTTCAGTGCTGATTTGGACTATCAGCATTTCCACATCTGAAATGCCACTTTCCTTCCCATCACTGCCCTGGACCCAATCCTTTCCCTTCACCTGCCGTGGTGCCCTGGCACCTGTGTCACCCAGCCCTGCCCTGCTGTTTCTGCCCCATTTGTTGCCCAGCCCTCCTCTCTGTGCCCAGTGTTGGCCTCCTGTCCTGCCCCAGGTCCTGCTCTCACTCCCAGCACCTCAGTGGGTGTTTCCAGCTCCTCTGTGCCCTGCTGCAGCCACGCCAAGCACCCAGGGCTCTCCTGCCACGGCTGCTTTGCTTTCTGCAGGGTTCC
The DNA here is from genome assembly GCF_028769735.1 of Zonotrichia leucophrys gambelii. Classification (NCBI taxonomy): domain Eukaryota; kingdom Metazoa; phylum Chordata; class Aves; order Passeriformes; family Passerellidae; genus Zonotrichia; species Zonotrichia leucophrys. The sequence continues at coordinate 75,120,451 of NC_088200.1, read as the reverse complement.
CTGCCCTGCCCTGCTTTGTCTCCTGCAGCCCCCCAGCTCTCAGGGTTTCCCTCTGCTCTCTGCCCACCATGCTCTCATTACCATCATCCTCCCTTCCCTTTGCCTCCTGCCTTACTAGTGGTATTTCTCCAGCTTAATTGAGTCCCTTGATTCCAGCTTTTTTCTTTTTTTTTTTTTTTTCACTTCTGCTTTTGATTTTCTCCAGCCTGACTGTGAGACACCTTCCGCATTGCATTTATTTTTCTCGTTTCAACAGTCCTTTGTATTTTCTCATGCTGTCCTTGACCACAGGCAAGAACTCGCCAACGACCTCTGCAGACACACCAAACTGTTTCTTTCAAAAGTTGCTCTATAACCTTATTTAGCTATTCTTCTCCCAGAATACCAGCAGCAAATATGCCAGCTGTGTGCTGGGGATGCTGCCTGTCACAAAGGGCAGCACACAGCCCCGGCACTCCCTTTTTGCCTCTCGGGATCTGATCTTGTGCTCAGACTGAGTGGCTCCTGGCTTGGATGGTTTTCCTGTGCTTCTGCAACATTTTGCACGAAGAGGTTAAGGCATGATCATAAAAAAGGATGATGATGATGATGATGATGATGATGATGATGATATCCTCACCCGCATAACAGGTGATTTGCAGTTGTCTGCCTTCTGCTGGAGCTCCCACTGGGTGTTGGGCTGGGATTCCTGAAGGAGGGAATCTCATGGACACCTGTGTCACCACCTCTCTCACCCCCCTGAGCAGCCACAAGTAAATCCATCAGGAGTGAATTACCACTGTGGTATGCAGAGTGACTTCAAATTGATTTAACAAGGAAACTCCATCCCAGAATGTCTCCACAAAGCAGGAATAGTAACTCTCAAAGGGCATCATCAGCCGTATTAAACTCAAACTTGTTTGCAAGATATTCTGGACTTGGAATGGCAGTGATGTGAGGCGTGTATTTCACAATTTTCCTGCTTTATCAGATAACTGAATCTCAGGTAGCCAAGTTATACTGTGTGTCTTGAAGAGCAAACAATTAGATCAGCAAAAATGAGTAAAATCACAGAGAAGAGACTGGTTCAGTTCTGCTTCTCAAACAATCTGCAAGAAGAGACAGAGAGGGGCATTCTTAGCGAAACTGGGTTTTTTTCCCCAGAAGATATTGCAGCACTTCTTCAACAGCTGTACTGAACTGTTTTGTATTTGATACATTACCTTGATATGAAAATGCAAATAGTGATTTAGTGACATAAACATATAAAAAGTAGAACACATATATACAAAACCAGACATAAAAGCAGCAGTATAATGTTGATAACTTTTCCTCCATTGCTTTAGACAGTTTTTACTGCCTTTACATTAACAGCACTTTCTCTGAAGTGCTTTTTAGGATAGAGGCCTAAATTTTACATGATTTCTAAACTAGATTTTCTAGATTTTTTTGTCACCCAGAGGATTGACAACTCACTGCCCTGTTCCCCAAATTCCCAGGGTCACTTCTGGGTGTGGGACTCAGCAATTCCACTGCTGTGGAACACAACTCCATGTATTTCCCTACTTATGGCATCTTTGAACACCTTGCATGGGACTAGTTCCCAGAGGAAATTTCAGGTTAAATGTAGCCTAATTGGGTCAAATTATCTCTGCTGAAACAGGACTACAACTTTCCCCTGTAGTTCTACAGCGAGGTCCTCAGAGCCCATCCTGGCAACACTGGGGAATGTGTTTTCATAAATGAATGCCCTGGAATTAAAATACAATAAAATGAAGATAGGGATATGAAATAAAGTAAAACAGTGTGCTTATCTGCATGTTCTCTTCCTCAGAGCCCCATGGAATAAATTACATCCACGGATTCCTTTACATCTGTTTGCACATATAACTTGATCGTGTTCATACATATGAATTTGGGCTAGAATTCCTTTTTTTTTAAAGCACAAAAAAACCCTTCTTTAATGTTGATAATGAAGAATTTTAAAAAATAATCCCATATAGATACACAGAGACATTTGGATGTATTAGATAGCATATACATTCATATATATGTTGTAGACATTTAAAGCAAGAAAACGTAAGTTGTACTTGTATGAGAATGATCAGGGATAAGTAATAAAGATAATGTCATGGAGAGAACTAAATCATACTTGAACAATAAAGGACAAGCTGATGGTTATACAGACAGCATTTACTGTAGTGACCAGGAATATTAGACTCCTTTTAGTTCCTACAGATTGCTATGCAATGACATATTCAACATTTTCAGCTGAGGAAAAGTGCCTGCATGTCTGGGAGAAAATGATGTAGTCAAAGAAAACCCTCTGTTTCTTTTTTTCTAAACAAAATTTACCTCCTGTCATTTATTTTTTTCTGTGTGTCTCAGGTGACCTGGTGGAACAGATGACGTGTGATCATTCGTGACTGGTGCAAAAGCTTTATTAAAGCACAAATTACGTCAGCTGGGACAAAAGCCCGCAACTTTATCTTGGCAAGGATGGGCTCTTGCTGTAGGATTTCCCCGTGATGTACGATGTGCTTGCTCTGGAAAGCTGCAGCTCCTCACTGAGTGTCAGATGTCTTGCTCGCTGCTCTGGCTGCCTTGCCCTTTGCTGCAGGAATTCCATGGAATTCCACACAGGAGCTGGTGCACTGGCAGGGGCACCACTCCTGTCACACCTGCCCAAAGCCTCGGCTTCCCTGGCCTTGGTGTGCTGGGCTCTGATTTCACTGCGAGAAGGCACAAGGCAAAGGAAATTCCAGCAGGGTTTGTGCATCTGTTTGTGTTTTTCTAATACAAAATTGTCCGTCGACAAGATGAGAGCCTTACAACCCTGCACAGGCCCGTAGTTCCTGCAAATAACGCACAGAACCACAGGTGCTGACACAGATCACACAGGAAATATTTTCTAACCCATCCTGCTCATTATACGGCAATACTGAATATTGTAACTTCCACATTTTTATTCCTTTTTCTTTTTTACTCACGAGACGCAGCAAAGCGAAAGGCAGCGAGAGCTACGTATGCAAAATAGGTTTTCAAATGAAAGAGTTCCAAGGCTTTTCCCGAAAGAGCCCTAAGAGGAAGTTTAACTCGCTCAATTTCCATACTGGTGTGTTTTATGCAAAACAATTCTGGGTGCCAGTTTGCTGGCAGTGATGAAGGTGGGCAGGTGTCGGGGTGCAGGAGCCAGCCCCTGCTGCCCCCTCGCACTCGCTCCCGAGATGTTCCCGTCATGTGTGCCGCTCCCCGGCGCTGCGGGATCTGTGAATGGTCCCGTTTGCGGCAGGCGAGCCCCAAAGAGCCCCCCAGCCCGAGCCGGGGGCTCTCTCTGCGCCCACCGCCCTGCCCAGGGACACGCGGGGATGCGGCGACCCCCGGGACGCTGCCCCGCGCTTTTATCGGCCTGAATTTCGCGTTAAAAGTGACGGGTTTCTGATATTCCTCTTGTGTTTCCCTGCTGCCTTTTGCTTTAATTCTTTCGCCACAGCTCGGGAGCGAAGTTACCCGGCTCCGGCGGCCGCGCTCACCCGGCCCTGCCGCTTTCCAAGATTTTCGCTCGAAGAACGGGAAAAAGGCGGAAACTATCGAGAAACCACGGGGCAGCCCCAAATCAACCCCGCGGCTCCCGGGCCGGCACGGACAGCGCTGCGGGGCCCGCGGGGAGCCCCGGAGGGACGGGGGGATGGAGGGATGGAGAGATGGGGAGATGGAGGAATGGAGGGATGGAATGATGGAGAGAGAAGGGATGCGGGGATGGGGGGAAGGGTGGCGGGGGGCAGGGACCCGGGCGCTGCGGCGGCGGCGACTTTGCTCTTTAAATCGCTCTCCAAAGCGGATTTACGGCTGATCCCCCCACGTCAGCGCCCGGGGGGCCGCTCGCCGCCGGCGGAGCCGGTGCCTGGGGCGGCGGGAGGCGGCGCGGGGCGGGGCGGGGCGCGGGGCCGGGGCCGCCCCGTCGGTGCGTGCCGGAGCCCATGAATTGCTCCGAGAGCGCCCGGCGAGGCTGCGCCGCGGCCGCGGGCTCCGGGCACGATGCAGAAGAGCGTGCGGTACAACGAGGGGCACGCCCTGTACCTGGCGCTGCTGGCCCGCAAGGAGGGCACCAAGCGCGGCTACCTCAGCAAGAAGACGGCGGAGACCAACCGCTGGCACGAGAAGTGGTTCGCCCTCTACCAAAACGTGCTCTTCTACTTCGAGGGCGAGCAGAGCGCCCGCCCCGCCGGCATGTACATGCTGGAGGGCTGCAACTGCGAGCGGGTGCCCGCTCCCAAGGGATGCGCCGCGGGCAGCGCCAAGGATGCCGCGCTGGACAAGCAGGTACCGCCCCAGCCGCGGGTGGAGGGCAGCGGGGAGGGACAGCGGGCCCTCGGGCCGCCCCCTCGCATTCCCGGCGGTGCCGCCCCCGGCCCGGCCCGGCCCCGCCAGCGGCGGCTCCCGAGCGCGGGCCAAGAGCGGGGCCGGCGGCTGCGAGTGCTCGCCGGTGGCTCCTCGTTCCTCGCCCAGCCTTGTGTTTGCACGCCCTGTGAGAGCCGCCGAGTTTCGGTGCGCTGCCCGGAGAGGGGCGTTTCACAGGGCAGGTGTGGAGTGGTCTCGGTGCCAGCGCTTGTGCCGCGTGGAGAAACGCAGCTGTGCGTCTCTCAGCAAACTCAGAGTCCCGGAGAGCAGCACCGGGCACCGTGAGGAGTCCCTGAGCCCTTGCTGCCCGTGGGGCTGCCCCGCTGCCAGCCGTGCTCTGGGGGCACACAGCCGGGCAGGTGAGCCCTGCGCTGATGGCAGCCCGCGACATCCCTAGGGCTCCCTGCCGGGCAGGGGTGGCAGCCCTGGGATGGCACTGATGGCACTGAGCCCGAGCCGGGTCCGGCCCGGGGCTGCGGGGCTGGGACCGCCCGGGGCTCGGGTGGGATTCCTTCCCTGGGGGACGACCGTGACTGGCCCCATTCCTGCCCAATTCCTGCCCAATTCCCGCCCCGGCGGCCCCGCTGATCCTGCCCAAAGCTGATCTGTGTGACATGCGTGTGTCAGAGCAGCAGTGGTTAAACACTCGCGTGTATTACATAACCGGCAAGGGAAGGACGCTCTGCTCGCTCGGCGTGGATAGAGAGCGGGTGTCGTACCCACACACCTCCTGTTGCCTCGCAGTCTGAATCCCTGATCTCGTTTGCAATGTGCTCGAAGCCGGTGCTGGCGTGCCCCGGTGCCTTTCCCCCCGCACGGGGCGGGTTTGGGGAAGTTTGGGTGGTTCCAGGCGCTGTTTCGGGCTGGCTGCAGGTGTTTCCTCACGCTGGTGGGGAAGTGACACGGACCGCAGCCGTGTGCTGAAACCCAGCGCATCTCTGAGCTGTCCTGGAGCGGCAGCTTTGCCGGGAGAGCTCAGAGCCTCTCGCCTTATATTGATGTTTTTTACCCCCACCTGTAAATAACCCTGGTGTGCCCAGGCAGCCTCGTGGCTGAGCCAGCGAACTTTGGCGAGCCGGGATGGTGGCGGTTCACCCTCCAGGTCCTGCCCATGAAAACTGCTCTGAGGCATGTTTTCATGGCGTTGTAAATGGAGTGCTGGAGGATCCCAGATGATATTAGACATGGATGTTGCCTCCTTTACACCGGCTTACTACGGCTGTTTACCGGCGGTGTTGGTAAATTACGGCTTGGCCAAGGGACCTGCCTGAAACCAACCCCTTCCCTGTCTGTCCTCCTTAAGCCTGCGAGCCTTAAGTTGTGCTTTTATAGTGATGAATGAGTTGTTCATAATTGCATCTAGTAATAATTACAGGGCAGGAAGCTGAGCTTTTATTGCTTCAGACATCAACTGTGTTGGGTGCTTTCAAGAATAGCAGGCTGCTATTAAAGAGGCAGAAGAATGCCTCGGTTTTGTTTTGTATTTTTTTTTTTTTAAATGGGATGCTGTTTGAATTTTCAAGAGAGACCATCAGGAAATATCCTTTTCTGTTCACCTTTTGCTTGATCCCAAGCTTTGTTCAAAGCTTTTGAGTGTGAGTAGCTTTTACAGGTGTTTAATCATTGAAGTGCGCCCTTGTTTGTAAACACACATACAAACACAAATCTCTGCTGGGGTGTACAGGAAATTCCCTCAGTGGCCAAAACTGATCCATTGCAAGGAAAAAAAGAATGAAAACATTTGAAAATTAGGCAGTCTCTTTCATTTAGAAAATGTGCTCCCATTTTTAAAGGTGTAAAGCAATACGCCACGAACCTTCAGCTTATTAACAGAGGCAGGCAAACTTTAATCAGATGATAATGAAAAGTCGATATTGCACATGCTAACCCCTGGCAGTGAAAAAATACTGCATAGATTTAATTTGCTTTGATTTCACCACACAAATGTATTAATGGAATGAAAAAAAAAAAGAAAAAGGAGAGAAGCTCTGTGGCAGTTTTTGAAGACTCAGCTTGCTCCAAAGAAGGGACGAAAGACAAAAGTTATCTGCTTTAGTTTGGGTTTTATTTACCTGAGTAAATTAGAGCGATGTGATAGACATCAGAGTGATATGTGCTATAAAATTACACAAATGTGAGAGAAAAGGAGGAGTTAATCACACGAGGGAGCTTCATCAGCATACCTTGAGTGGATATGTGAAAAAGCAATGCATTTTGTCCAAGTTACATAATAAAGATTACAGAAAATGCTTGTAGGACAAACAGATTTTGCTTTCCCTGCCTTGCAGGTCCTTTCAGTGCTGGTTTCCAGATGTTTGGGCGCTGACTCTCAGGTCATGTGCCAGCTGAAACTCTGTGAATTGCCAGGGCTCAGTAGTGGGAGGAGGGCTGGGCTGGGCCGCCAGATGTGTCCAGATGTGGTGTCCCTGTCCCAGCCAGCCCAGGTGCTGGGCAGTGACACATTCCACCCTGCTGGGATGTTCAGGTGTGACAGGAGCCACCATTCCGAGGGAGATCCAAACGCCTTCGCAAGATTTGCTCTGATATTGCAGCATTAAGGGCTTGAGGAACAATTGCCATGGCAGAATGTGCTTATTTTGCCTTTTCCATTAACATATTAGTGTGGGTTTTTTTTTCCTTCACAGGGATATTTGCTTCAAAGGAAAATCTGTTAAAAGTACAGAGCCTGTGTTGATAATGACTGCATAAAGAGTGAATCAAGTGATATTCTGGAAATGTGTGATCAAATTGAGCGTGCTGCATATACTGAATGATCTGCGGAGGGAATTCTTGTTTTTAAAGAAAAATCTGAGCTTTGATCTCCCTCAGATTTTAGAAGAGTTTCTGTAAGCACCAAACAGGTGTTGCTGTACACTCTGATTTCACATTTCAGGCAGAAAAAGGAACACATAGATTTATTGAAGGAATAACAACGTGGAAGAGGCTGAGTTTCAAATCAGCAGATTAGGACATGTAAATAGCGCATGCAGATAGGTTCTGATTTTAGTTAAACTGCTTCTTCCCAGGGGAGCTGAGGGCTGTAAACAAGAGCAGCTCCCAACAGGTCTTTCACTGTGGCACTGGGAGTCTGGATGGGAACACATTTCTGCTTTTCTTTCCCAAACTCTGGAAAGAGAATGGCTGGCTCTGTCTCAGTGGGGGGTTAGACTCTTTCAAAAATAAAGCAAAATGCCCCAAATTGTGCTTTCTGCAGAGCCTCACAGAAGGCTTGCACTTGTTACCCAGCAAGTTCACAGATACTTTTTGAAATATTACTGGAAACAAGTGATTAGAGGAATGTAAATATTAACATGATTATTATTGTCCGTGTTGGGAGGAGGCCTGTGTGTTTAGTTTCTTTCGTAACTGTGCATTGAATACGAGGAAATGTTCTGATACTGTTATTAATAACTGCCTCGGAGTATTTAAGGTTGTAAATGTTGCATGATTGGAGCAGAGATATTCTTTGTGTCTTGCCTGCAATAATCTTCCTCCCACTTAGCAAAATTAAATGCAGTATTAGGTGCATGTCCCCACAGATTAACAGAATCCAATCATTTGAATTTTTTTTTTCTTCTGCCTGTTGCAGCTCTGGTTTTGTAGAGGACACAGTGGTTTTGTGGATCCTCTCTGTTTTACACTCACAGCTTGGCACATGCCACCAACAGCTTTGCTCTACCTTCAGCTGCTTTAATGTTCAACCAACCAACAGCACTTAAAGGGCATTTTTAAATGAAGATGAAATTTATTAAAAGTTATTCAAATTTTTTTTTTTTTTTTGGGCAGCCCCCTTGAGTTGCTCAGCATCCTGTGCATTTAATACTGTAGATGACTGTTGGGGTCGGCGGGAGAAATGCAGCACGCGATATGAGTGATCAGCAAATCTCAAACAGATGACTGAGGGGTGTTGGGGTTTTTTGGCACCTTCAGGATTTGTATTGCCCATAATTCTTACTGCTGGCGTGTGGGCAGGGAGCTGCCTGTGGTGGCAGAGTCTCTCAGTGCTCCTGTGTGGAGGCAGCTTTGGGGTGACCTGCTCTTGGCCGCCTTCCCCGGTTGTCCCTGTCCCCCAGTCCCTGCTGGGGACATCAGAATGTGGGGGCACGTTCCCCAAATATTTCAGATTCCTGTGGTCTGTGTTTTGGTGGGCAGCAGAGCACGAGGCACTGGCACCGAGCTTCCCTCTTTCCCTTGAGAGGAAAGGAAAAGTGAATTTTTTACAGCATCCCCCTGACCTAAGGCAGCAGTGTGACCGTGCTCACAGGGGTCCCAGGATGAGGGGGGACACGAGGATCTGACCCCGTGTTTCAAAAGGCTGATTTATTTTTGTATGGTATATATTACATTAAAACTATACTAAAAGAATACAAGAAAGCTTAGCTAGCCTTCTGAGAAAATCCTAAGAATAGAATCAGAAAGAATGATAACAAAGGTTTGTGGCTTGGCTTTCTGTCCAAGCCAGCTGACTGTGATTGGCCATTAATTAGAAACAACCACATGAGGCCAACCCCAGATGCACCTGTTGCATTCCACAGCAGCAGATAATCAATGTTTACATTTTGTTCCTGAGCCTCTCAGCTTCTCAGGAGGAAAAATCCTAAGGAAAGGATTTTTCATAAAAGATGTCTGCGACAGGTGAGAAATAAATACAAAAATTAATGAAACCCCCAAACCAACAAACAAACAAATGGAAAAGAACACAAGCCAAGCCAGCAACCAGACAAACAAGCACAAACTCCTCTGTGATCCACCCAGGGACTGAGCTCTGCTCTGTGAGAAATGTTTCGTGAGCGCATTTTGTGAATAAAGAGAAGGACGGCGAAATCTCACAGCCGTATTTATTTGCAGATTTGCCAGAATTTAGGCATTTCCTCCCAACTCTTCAAGATGTATGTTCCTTGTGTTGTGTTGCCAAGTGGGTTGTTTGTAGCTGTGCGTGTGTGGGGAGCCTGCAGAGCTGACAATGGAGCTGCAGGGAGGGGTGGTTTATTCCTGATATCCCTCCTCAGGGGTCTGTTGGATCCACACAGACAGAGCTTGGAGAACATTGATGACATTTAATAGTTTATGATTAAACCTTTGGCTGCCCTCATCCACGTGCGGCGGTTTTGGTCAGGCACCTGAGCCTGATCCATTTTGTTTTCTGTTCTTGACTTTTGGTCCCCCCTGAGGGTGAAAGGCAGCAGGAGACCCCACAAGTAATTAAAAGGAGTGCGGGTAATAAGATCAGATTTTGGTGAGACAAAGTTTTACTGGATAGAAAACATGGACTGAGGTCCTCAGCTTTCCCCTGCAAGGCATTGTAATATCCTGAAACATCACAATGTGCTCTAACAGAAGTGCATAATGTGTAATTAAGTTATTGGATGATAATTAGATCCCCAGACAAATGACATTTGGCAAGGGCTTGTTTGTGGAGTTGCTGGGAAATGCTCTTGGCCAGCAGGTGAAATGTCAGTGGCTGCAAGCACAGGTCAGAGCTGGCTTGGAAATGCAAAATCCCAGGGCCTGGAGAGCAGAATTCCCTGCGGGAATGATGGGAGCCACAGTGCCAGCCTCCAGCATGCCAGGGGTGCCCAGGGGCTCGTGGTGGGCATGAGAGCACGCAGATAAAGTCCAAATAAAGCACTCCAACAGTTTAATGTGGATTCCACTCTCCCACCTGTCTCGCAGCCAGTGCTGCTGCTCATTTCGTTTTGTCTCCCTTATTGATGGAGCTGCATCGATTTGGCCTCATCTGCTCAGTGCCTCAGATGTGCCAGGAGATCTGTGCAGAGCAAGTTCTGAGCACAGAAATAGCAGCTCAGTCCCTAACTTACTGAGTAATTGTACTTCGTTTATCTTAGTTTACCTTGATTTAACTTTTAAGCTCGATTTTTAATTTTTTCACTGGTTTTTTTTCGGGCCAGGGTTTGTCAGGGTGGAGAACAGAGCTGGTGGGGCTGTGGGTCAGGAATGTGAGGTTTTTGGGGAGCCCCTCTCCCCAGCTCTTTCTGTGTTTCAGTCATTACTGGTTGAGGGATGGGTATTTTTAACACTGTGCCTCTGCACTGAATGTGTAGGAACATATGCTTCCAATTGAGCTTCCAATTTAAATTTTTTTTCTTTTTTTTTTGGATTTACCAATCCCGCAAGGTTTTCTGTTTGAGCTACAGAATCAGTATTTATAGAAGCAGAGGCTTCCCCAAGTCAGTCCAGCCATTTCAGTTTCTTTTGGTGTTTGCCATGAGCTCAGAACCAACTGAGTTTTTTTAGGAAGTGTTATAAGCTGCCAATTCTGAAAAGAGCTAGATTATAATTTTTAATTTTACTTTTGGAAGTGTGTTGGGGTTTTCTTTTTGGTGTTTTTTTTAATGCGTGGTTTTTTGGGGGGTTTTTGTGTGTGGGTTTTTTTTTTGGGGGGGGGGGTTGGATTTTTGTTATTTTTCTTTATTTTGTGGTAGATCTGATCATCTCCACTACATATTTAAAAAAAAAAAAGGTTGTGTTTTAGGACCCATGTTGGGTCCTGAACCTCTCCACCCTGCTGGTGTTTTCTCTCTTGTCAAAACCAAGTTCCACTCTTTAAATTTTTTAAAATCAAAGTTTAGTGAGTGATAAAAGGGGCAATATCCAGTGCTGGGGTGCCTTGCCAAAATGCCAGAGGCACACCATTAGCTTAAAACAATTTTCCTGTGTATTTTCATTACAGTGGGGAAATGTGTATTAATGAGAGTTATGCATATTGAAACATTTTTGTGAGTTTAGATGTTCCAGGAATTTCTTTGACTTGGTTTTACCCTTTGACTTGTCTGCATGCCATCCTGTAGATTAAATCGATATATTTTATTTCCTCTCCATTCTGGTGTTTTGACACTACTTGATAACTGGAGGGTTGGTAGTAAATTTCTCCCTTGGTGTTCTGGTTTTTGTCACTGTAATCTTATAATTCAGATAAAATGTGAGAAACAACGTTGTTATTTCATACTATTGTTTGAGTTAGTGACACAAATAAAGGCATTTTTTCATTACATAGTGTCTGTTTTAATATTATGCTAAGGCCTAAGATATATTTATCACACTACTATTTCTATATAAGTGTAGTGTGATAAATATACTTTTATATATTTATTAAAGTATATTTTATAAATATACTTTTATAAAGTTTATGTTTATATATATAATATGTACTTTATAAAAGAATATAAGATACACAGTGCATAAACTGACAGTATCAAAAAGCAGTTAAAAGGAATTACAAATAGCACTATATCAGAATATTCATGATAAATAATAACTTGCAAAAGCCAATATGTAAATGTGAAAGCCAATAACTATATTTTTCATTTATAACTAATTTATAAATGAATGTCTCAGGACTTGCTGGGTCCCCACCTGTTGGAAGTTTAGGATGGCTGTTTCTGTTTCTTTCTGAGTTCTCCTCACTTCCTCTGCCTTACACAAATTATTTCTGCTGTTTCAGCAAATGCCAAAGATTTTGTGTTCTGTCTGGGGTTGTGGGGATCATGCTCAGCACCTTTGGCAGGATGTGTGTGATGTCCTCCAGGGTTTATTTCTAACCCTGTGCATTCATGGAGGATCAGGCATGACAAGAAAATTGCAGCCTTCTTCTGCACCAGTCATGTTCTCTTCAGTTTGGCGCTCACAGAACAATTTCAGTGAGCTATTAAAAATGCTTCCTCCTGATTAATAAATAAATAAATAAATAAATCTGCTGGGAGGAGCCGAAACTGTGCAGGCCAAGTGCAGATCTCTCCTGAGGGAATGGTGGAGAAGAAGTGGTGGGAGAGTGGGACACCTGTGCAGCGCCAGCTCTGTCATGCAGGAGTTGTGTGGGTTTCTCTGGGTCTGGATTGAAGGCACTTGAGGTGGTATTTCATGTTGTGACTCAGGTGTTTATTATTTCTTATCAGTGAAACAGTCTCACTGCTCTGAGTTCTGCAGCTTTTCGTTAGAAGGCACAAAATGGCCAACAGTCTCTTGGTACAAGGGCTTTTAAGACTAAACGATCCAATTAAGAACTGACACCTGGATTATTTTCCCTTTTAACCCAATAACTGATCCTCCAGAGCTGCAATGGGGACTTTTCTGCCCAATCACAAAATGCCACCCAAACCCATGGAGAAGAAGGAAGAAGCAGCATGAAGAAGAAACCCAGGATGACACCCTGTGCCCTCGATCTTGCTGCCATCCACAACACACTAAAAACCCCAAACCCTCAATTTCTCACCCAGTGACACACCTACACTGCTCTCCATAATCTGTTTCCTACTTTTGTGGGTTCCAGTCTGTCTTGAAGTCTGGGAAACTTTCTCCATGGATGAGGGTCAGAGCCAGTGCTGCCCTGGGGGTCAGGGCACCCCAGAGCAAACAGAGATATAATTATATATAAATAAAAGAAAATACTCCCTGTGGTGCTCTGGGTTTGCACAGTGTTTGTGTGCGGGTGAAGGGAACAGCAGAGCTGATGGCCCCGGGGTGATCCAGGCAGGAGCTGATAACCAATTGATAATCAATGGCATTTGATTTCTGGAGCATTGTCTCCTCTCGTGAGAGCTTGGTCAGGAGCAGCAGGCAAGGGAGGGATTATTTCAGGTTTTTATGTCGATTTGGTGTCGCTTTGTGAGGTCTTGCAGTTGTGCTGCTTTGGCCCAACAAGCACCTGATGGCTGAGAGAAATAGCAGGGCCTCCTTTCTTGTCAAGTACTCAGGAAGGAATTGGGATTGTGATTCATAATGGTAATTAATCCTTGTTTTGGGGACCCATATTGGCTCAGGAGGGAGGCATACGGTGGGGGCAGAACCAACCTCCGTGAATGTAGTGGCTAAAATATAAATGTTAAACATTATAAGCACCAGAGATCAATGGCTGTATCTCACCAAGCTGAGTTGCATAAAACCTGCTGGGGTTTGTGTTTCCTCCTTACCTCACTGGCTGTTGTGAAAATAAACGTGTTAATTGTAAGGGAGGGGTGAATGATGATGCAATGAGAGGTGTCACAGGACGTGGTGTAAGAATTTCTGTCCTCTGCTGATCAGTGTGCAGGAGATGTGCATCAGAACAGGTCCCAGCATTGCTGTGTTTGCACACTGGGGCTGCATTCCCTGCACCAGGCAGCCTCAAACACACGGCCTTGCTACATAAGGTCAGAAACAAAACAAAGAACCCCCAAAAAACCCCAACCAAACAAAGCAAAAACACTAAAAAAACCCCAAACCGAAAAAAAAACCAAACCAAAACAAAAAACCAAAGAACCCCAAAAACCAAAGAACCCCAAAAACAAAACCAAAGAAGCAACCCCTGTACCTACCTTTGCTACATAATGCCAAAAACAAAAAAAGAACCCCCAAAAAACCCCAACCAAACAAAACAACAACAACAAAAAAACACCTAAAAAAACCCCAAACCCAAAAAAACCCAAAGCAAAACAAAAACCCAAAGAACCCCGAAACCAAAGAAGCAAGCCACTAAAAACCCCTGTACCTGCCTTTGCTACATAATGTGAAAACCAAGAAAAGAACCCCAAAACAAAAAACAAGAAACCAAAACAAAACAAAAAACCAAAGAACCCCAAAAACCAAAGAACCCCAAAAACAAAACCAAAGAAGCAACCCACTAAAAACCCCTGTGCCTGCCTTTGCTGCATAATGTCAAAACCAAGAAAAGAACCCAAAACAAAAAAACAAAAAACAAAACCAAAAAAAGCACCAAAACAAAAAAACCCCAAAAACCAAAGAACCCCAAAAACAAAATCAAAGAAGCACCCCACTAAAAACCCCTTACCTGCCTTGCTACATAAGGTCAAAAACAAAAAAGAACGCCCAAAAAACCCCAACCAACCAAATCAAAACAAAAACACTGAAAAAAACCCAAACCCAAAATAACCCAAAACAAAAAAACCAAAGAGCCCCAAAACCAAAGAACCCCAAAACCAAAACCAAAGAAGCAGCCCACTAAAAGCCCCTGTGTCTGCCTTTGCTGCATAATGCCAAAACAAAAAAATGAACCCCAAAACAAAAAACGAAAAACCAAACCAAAACAAAAAACCAAAGAACCCCAAAACCAAAGAACCCAGAAAACAAAACCAAAGAAGTAACCCACTAAAAACCCCTGTACCTGCCTTTGCTGCATAATGTCAAAACCAAGAAAAGAACCCAAAACAAAAAACAAAAAACAAATACAAAAAAAGCACCAAAACAAAAAGCCCCAAAACCAAAGAACCCCAAAACCAAAACCAAAGAAGCACCCCACTAAAAACCCCTGTGTCTGCCTTTGCTGCATAATGCCAAAACAAAAAAATGAACCCCAAAACAAAAAACGAAAAACCAAACCAAAACAAAAAACCAAAGAACCCCAAAACCAAAGAACCCCAAAAACCAAAGAACCCCAAAACCAAAGAACCCCAAAAACAAAACCAAAGAAGCAACCCACTAAAAACCCCTGTGCCTGCCTTTGCTGCATAATGTCAAAACCAAGAAAAGAACCCAAAACAAAAAACAAAAAAACAAAAACAAAAAAAGCACCAAAACAAAAAACCCCCAAACCAAAGAACCCCAAAACCAAAACCAAAGAAGCAACCCACTGAAACCCCAGACTGAACGCGAAATTGATGCACAAACCTTTCGAGACGCGGAGTTTTTTCGTGGCCGCGAATATAAAAGCCACATACCCGGCTTTTTGGGGTGCAGATCTCTTGCAGGGATGGGTGCCAGCTGGCAGGCCCTGATGGGGTTTTTGCTCGTGTCCTTGCTGCCTGCTGCAGGTGGGAGCATCACCTGCTGGCCCCAGGTGTGCAGCGACCCGTGGGATGGGATGCCGTGGCTGGCTCCCACCATTAACAGACAAATATCACGTCAAATATCACCTGTGCAGGTTGAGAGAGGTTTTGTGGGTTTATAATTATGTTTTACCCAACTTGTGTTGTTGTCACTGGGTTTGGGATATTTGGGAGGGTCGCCCTGTCACTGTGGTGACAGCTGAGCTCCAGTCAGGATTTGAGGAGGTAAACTCCACCACTGGACAGTGAAGGAGGAGTTGATGGACAGAACTTTGGGTTCTGGGTCCACACCTGACCCTTTGGGAGCGGCCAAAGGGTTAAAAGGCAAAATCTTCATTGTGTGGATGAACACACGGGGAAAATACTCTGCTCCCAGCGCCATAACAAATGTGTCTTTCATTTTTTTATTTTATTTTTAATTTTTTTGAGGGTGTTTGGATGCATATGTTGTATGCATTTCATTTCTGGGTGATCCAGAGCAGAAGGATGCTTGTCTGGGCTCTCTGTGTCCTGACTCGCTTGCCTCTTGAGCGCCTCTCACCCTAGAAATTGAATATATGAGTTTTGAAATAATTGACATTCATTGCCAGGGTGATACCAAATGTTTGCTCACACATTTGCTCCCTCTTTGTGGTGTCCCCCTCTTTGACCCTTTCCCTCCAGCATTTGTTTTGCCTCATGTAAATTTCAAGCTGCTTCTGGTGCACGTTCCTGGCCTGGTTTCTGCCCCACGGGTGTTAATGTGGTGCTTGCCAGGCTGTGCCATGTGCTGGGAGCTCTGGGTCACTCCCTGCTGCTCTCACCAGGACCAGGTCAGGACATAACCAGGACAGAAAGTTCTGCAGGAGCAGAACAAGAACCCGTGCAGGACTTTGTTCATCATCCGTGTCCTTTCCCATGGATTCTCCAGCTCACCGTGTCCTGCTTGTGCAGCTTCCAGGGCAGCCACGCTTTATTTCTCGCTGTGAGCATCTCTCCTCTCCTGGCTGAGAGGTCCTGGCTTTCTGCTGCTGTTTTAGGGTGGGTGGAGAACTGTAAGCAACCAAGTCCTTTTATTCTGAGCAGTGTAAGGCACCTCATCTTTCTGGATTGTGTTTTTCATCTTTCCTAATAAGTGTGGATATTTATACTTTCACACCTTACAGTAATGTCAGCATTTGACAGTTACATGCAGTAAAAACAAACATTTTTTTTTTCCCTATAAATTACTGTGGTGTAATACAAAAGTTCAAAATTTTCTAAATTCTTGAGTGACTCAGAATTTTTTTGCTCACGAACGCAAACCTGTTTGACTTTGAATCCACCCATATTCTTCATTGATTTCCTGGTGTGCCTGGAAGAAGCTCCTGAGGACTGGGAGAGAGCAGATCTCTGCCAGATATCCTCCCTCACATCCCCAGGGCTGGTCAGGACAGGGCAGGACCGTTGTATTTGCAGGGATGATGAACCCGACTCCATGTTCTCAGAAGGCTGATTTATTATTTTATTGTGCTATGCTATACTAAAGAATACAGAAAGGATACTTACAGAAAGTTAAAAGGATAACAATGAAAACTTGTGATTCTCTCCAGAGTCCCGACACAGCTTGGCCCTGACTGGCCAAAGAGTGAAAACAACTCCCAGCAGAATCCAATGGAGCAGTCACCTGTGGGCAAACAATCTCCAAACACATTCCACATGTGAGCACAACACAGGAGAAGCAAATGAGATAAGAATTGTTTTCCTTTTCTCTGAGGCTTCTCAGCTTCCCAGGAGAAAATCCTGGGCAAAGGGATTTTTCAGAAAATGTGAATGGCACACAGGGCCATCAGTGTCACTGCAGCCCCTGGGAAGCATTTCCACAGACATGGGGGCAAGGAGGGGATTTGGGGTGGTCTGAGGGCTCCACAAAGGGGAAATCACACCTGACCAGCCTAGGTGTGATATATAGGTATATATATCACACCTATATACCCTCCAGGACTGATACAGGGATTAAAACTCCCTGAATGACCAGGCCCCAAGGACAGGGGAAAGATGATACTGAACCTTCACCCAGGACATTCAGTTCTAGGATGGGACTGTTGGCCCAAAGAGTAGGAATTTTTTTTCTTTTTTTGGTAAGGAAAACCAGCAAGGCTTCCCACTCTGCTTTCTTAAATTTTCCTCTCTGCTTGTTGTCAGGAAGTGGAATCACGTGTGAAAAGCAATATATATGCCAGGACATTGTTTCAAGTTGCTGTACAGTGATCAGTCTCGTCTTCTTTCTGGAAGAAATTTACTATTGGCTCAGAACGATAACGAAAAATTCAGAATTCTTACAAGTTTATTGCAAAATAAAAAGATGAAAACTCTGTCTTTTTGTGCCTTTGACATGCTTTTTTTTTTGTTAATGCACGTGTTACTACACCATGTATGTGGCATGTATTTCCTGTTTCACTTATTAATTTTTTTTTTTTTTTTGCTGGGGTAGTAAAAGAGGTTGTTTTCTTTTTTAATCGCTTCCCATCTGATTTAAATTTGAAGTAGTTCGTTCTGGCTTGGCTCACGTTTAAATTGTAGCAGGAAAAAATTGTGCAACTAGAATAAACTTAACTTTAAACTGTTATGCACTAATGAACAGAATGTGATATAACTGCTGCTAACTCAAGCTGAAGCCTTTTTTCCTTGTCTTGAGTTACTTGGAATATATCTGTAATTCAGTGTTTTTGTGCCTTTTGTATTCTCCTTGCGCTGAGCAGTAACAATATTCAAAAATTAAAAAAAAAACCACCAAGTTTTGTTGCCCTGGGGATTGTGAAATAAATTCTTTGGGCTGCATTATTGCAGAGGTGGAAGACAAGGTTGTTCAGCTTCGCCATGCTCAGACCCTGCCCCAGGACTCGCCTTGGCTCCAGGGTGTGTCACTTGTGTGCCCATTTTCTTTCTGATTTTTCCCTTGCTCTTTCCTTGTCCCTGCTGTTCACCCAGGTGGCTTTTTTATTTAATCTCCTCCCCCTGGGGTGCATTTGGGGAATCCCTACCTGGTACTGAAGAGCACAGCCCAGCATTGTGAAGGTTGTTTATTCCTACTCCGCTTTCATAAAAACACATAAATGGTGTTTCTTACATCAAAGACATAAATTAAACGTCTGTCCTTTTACCTGATGCAATTTCACAGCGGTGGATTATTTAATCTAAGTGACTTCAGTAGACTTTTCTAAATATATCAAGTGGGACCAGGTGCCTGATCTGCTTTAATACCATGTACCTTTTATTAAGGGTTGATCAGCTGCCATTTCCATTTATATTTCCTGATGTTCTTTCTTGATTCAAGGTTATTTTTAAGTCACCCAGGTCAGGAAGGATATGAGTGGGGTGGAGTGCTGAGGGGAGGGTGGATAATTAATGGAAAACATATTTGAAAAGGAGTTTTGAAAGCTTCCAAAGAACAGTATTCAAATGTAATTGACTCATTTGATTAAAAACACTTACTAGATTCAGGCTGCTCCCTGAGCCCTCTTAAAACCCCCTGAATCATGAACCCATCCAATTAATTATTACTAAGTAATACTTATATCAATAATATATCCAGTTCTGCATGCATTTCATGTATAACCTGCACCTTCCATTGTAGATTACTCATGCCATGAAAATGTTGGTATATGTTCATTTTTAGTTGTTATTTGGAAACTGGAGTGTGTTAAATGTGCTTAGAGTACCAGCACTTTCCATGAGCTATTTGACACAAGCACAGGGCTGCTAAGGTAAAATAATGGAGAGTTTCTGCCTGGAATTATTGGCACCCTGTCTTGTTTTCAGTGTTGGGATCACAATCTGGCACAATAGAGTATGTCATAACATTGTTTCTTCGATTTATTTATTTATTTTAATTTTTTTTAAAAGTAAGGACTTAAAGGGCAACAACTAATTTAGAGAGATACTGGAAACTCACTTTGTCAGTGAGGGCAGGCTTGGTTGTTGGCAGTGTTTATATTGAACAAGACCTGTCTCATGGAATAAATTCTTATGGCTATA
This sequence comes from Zonotrichia leucophrys gambelii, assembly GCF_028769735.1. NCBI lineage: Eukaryota > Metazoa > Chordata > Aves > Passeriformes > Passerellidae > Zonotrichia > Zonotrichia leucophrys. The sequence goes on along the minus strand of NC_088200.1, from coordinate 75,101,297 downwards.
ACTGTCAGTAGGCTACAAAATCCTTCCCTACCAGCAAAGAATCTCAATACCTCTCCTATTTTCTTGTATGCCCCTTGTCCTCTGCCAGATGGCTGTGCTGAAAATCGTTGGTCTCTCCCTCCTCAATAAAGTTCTCCTTCACAGGCAGGAGTAGCTGCAGGTTTTATTTATGCAGCTGGCTTTAGGGATTCCTAGAGGTGCCTGGCCCCGTGAGAGAGGAAATTTGGGGTGCTGTGAGCTCCCTGCAGGGAGTGGGTCTGTGTGTGGGTCACAGCTGGACACCCTGTGCTGCTGTGATGTCCCTGGGGCACCCATGAGCTCAGGAAACAGGGCTGCTCTTTGTATTTATTGGTGTCACCAGAACTACCCGAGCAGCACACCTGTCTGTGCCACACGGAGTAACAGATCCATCCATCATCCATCCATCCATCCATCCATCCATCCATCCATCCATCCATCCATCCATCCATCCATCCATCCATCCATCCTTCCATCCATCCATCCATCCATCCATCATCCATCATCCATCCATCCATCCATCCATCCATCCATCATCCATCCATCATCCATCCATCCATCATCCATCCATCCATCCATCCATCCATCCATCATCCATCCATCCATCCATCCATCATCCATCCATCATCCATCCATCCATCATCCATCATCCATCCATCCATCCATCCATCATCCATCCATCCATCCATCCATCCATCCATCCATCCATCCATCCATCCATCCATCCATCCCTATCCATCCATCCATCCATCATCCATCCATCCATCATCCATCCATCCATCCATCCATCCATCATCCATCCATCATCCATCCATCCATCCATCCATCCATCCATCCATCCATCCATCCATCATCCATCCATCATCCATCCATCATCCATCCATCCATCATCCATCCATCATCCATCCATCATCCATCCATCCATCATCCATCCATCCATCATCCATCCACTATCCATCCATCCATCCATCCATCCATCCATCCATCCATCCATCCAAACATCCAAACATCCATCCATCATCCATCCATCCATCCATCCATCCATCCATCCATCATCCATCCATCCATCCATCCATCCATCCATCCATCCATCCATCCATCATCCATCCATCCATCCATCATCCATCCATCCATCCATCCATCCATCCATCATCCATCCATCATCCATCCATCCATCCATCCATCATCCCTCCATCCATCCATCCATCCATCCATCCATCCATCCATCCATCATCCATCCATCCATCCATCCATCCATCCATCCATCCATCATCCATCCATCCATCCATCCATCCATCCATCCATCATCCATCCATCCATCATCCATCCATCCATCCATCCATCCATCCATCCATCCATCATCCATCCATCCATCATCCATCCATCCATTCATCATCCATCCATCATCCATCCATCCATCCATCCCTCCATCCCCCTCATCCATCCCTCCATCCATCCATCCATCCATCATCCATCCATCCATCCATCCATCCATCCATCCATCCATCCATCCATCCATCCATCCATCCATCATCCATCCATCATCCATCCATCCATCCATCATCCATCCATCCATCCATCCATCCATCATCCATCCATCATCCTCCATCCATCCATCATCCATCCATCCATCCATCCATCCATCCATCCATCCATCCATCCATCCATCCATCCATCCATCCATCCACCCTCCAGGCTGCCTGTGCTCACACTCCAACTGTCACCATATTTTCTGAAAAATCCATTTGCCCAGGATTTTTCTCCTGAGAGGCTGAAAATCCTCAGAAAAGAAATGCAAACAATAATTATCTAAATGTTTGGATTGTGGTCTGGAGGTTGCTTCCCATCAGGTTCATCTTTGGTTGGTTCCATGTGAATTGTTTTTAATAAATGACCAATCCCAGTCCAGCTGTGTTGGACACTCTGGTCAATCACAAGCTTTCATTATCATTCTTTTCTGGCCTTCTGGATGTCTCCTTTCTCTTTCTTTAGTACCGTTTTAGTATATGTAATGTAATGTAATGTAATAATATAATATAATATAATATAATATAATATAATATAATATAATATAATATAATATAATATAATATAATATAATATAATATAATATAATATAATATAATATATCAGTCTTCTGAAAACTTGGAGTCAGTTTTCATCTCTCACCTCATCTTGGGGACCTCACAACCCCACGACACCCAAGAGCCATTTAGGTGCACAGAAATCCTCAGCACCAGCCCCTGCCATCACCAGCACTGAATACTCAACATGGGCTTGGGAGGGTGGGGAGATGCACATTTTCTGTTGTGGGTGTTGATACTGAAGACTCTGAGGATGTCCTTAGGCTTAGCAGTTGAAATATTTGTTTTAAAAACTTATATTGGGTTATTTTCTTACGTGCTGGATAAGCAGCATTGGCTTAATTTTTTTTGGCATGGTTTGCTGATTCTCACTGTAGGTTGTTTGTGGAGTTGGAACGTGCTGGGTCTGTAGGTGAACATAAATGTCTTAAAATATATTTAGTGTTATTAAATTCAGTGTTATTAAATATTACATAAAGTTAATATATTTTGTGTTAGTAAATGTTAAATTTATTAACTTTTAGAGTGTGGCAGAGTATCCCAAAGCTTCACAAAATTTATAAGTTAGGTTTCCAAAGTAAGCCCATTTAACCCTCTCTCATCACCAGGAAGAGCTCCTTCTTCAGTGCTGAAATGTGCTTCCTAAACAAACTTAGTTAAATCCATTTTTTGAGGTGTGCCTACATAACTCCTAGCATCAAGGTCCTCCAAATGTGGCAGGAATAATTATTTCCTACTGTACTTGGCACCCATCACACACTTACTAGTGTTGGCCTGAGTTTTTTTGATTTTTATGTAACTGCCATGTCCCTGCCACAGGCTGTGTTTTAAAAATAATGCTTGCACATCTCCTGTAGGGTAAGGCACATCACCAGCAGGCCAGAATTTCAGGTTTTCCAGAATCAGTCGACAGCCAGCAGGAATAATATCTTTGTTTTAAATATATACTGTCAAACAGTCTATTTAAAAAAGAAAAGAAAAAGCAGTTGGAAGCCAGCAGTACAATTGGTCTCCTGGCCAGACACCCACACTCAGATGTGGAAGCTGACGCCTGGTGTGTGCTCTGATGGCTGCAGAACAGGACATCACCGACAATTATGGCACTGCTGCCTCTCTCAGCTTTCCACCATCAGCACCAAACCCCCAATTTATTTTCTCCGAATTTTATAAAAAAAAAATTCTTATAAATTTATTTATTTATTGCTGTGTCCCAGTGCTGCACCCCTGCCTTTGTGCAGAGGAGCTGAGTGAGAGCCCTTGGGGCACTGCTGATGCCCAGGACGCCGAGGGCTGAGCCTGCAATTTGTTTGAGAGCCTCTGAACACTGCAGACCTTTCATCTGGGGCACTTTCTGACGGAACCAAAGACAAAGAAGGGATTGCTGTGCTCCTGTAGCGATGCCATGCAATTGCACCTTGTTGCCAGCAGACTGATGGCCTGCCCTGAGAGATGAGTGAGGCCAAAAATCCCTCAGGTTTTGAGGCCAAGAGAAGCTGAGTTGTGTTTGCAGAGCCCCAGGCCTGGGGGCTGTGGGTTGGGGTGGTGCTGGGGCACAGGGCACCCCTGGGAGGACATTTAGGGACAGGGAGCACGAGACAACCTCTGCAGAGGTGGCACCAGCGCTTGGGGTGTCAGCCCTGAGCCGTAAGGCATTAATTACCTGCCGTTCTTAATTGTTATGTAATTAATGTGGGATGGTTCCAGCCTGGCTCCTGCAGCAGATTGAGTGTGGATTATGTCAAAGCAGCTTCACCACCACACAACAAGAGTTTGATCTCCACTCTCTCCTGGGCTCAGCAACTGATGGCTGGGTAGAGTTTTCCAGGGAATTACATGAATTTTAGGCATTGCGTGTGATGGAAATATGCTGGTTTTATAAGCAGTTATTGTCCCACACCATGCCTTAAACATACACAATAATTTCACAACAAAAGAGGACAATAATTTTCAGGGAAAATCTGTTTCTCTGGGTATGTGTGCAATGCATTTAGCCTTTCTTTTACTTAAAAAATCGTTGGGAAACTACATGGTAGCAGCCTGTCTATTTAGCAGTGAGAGCTTTCTTTTGTGGTTCAGGAAATTTTCACATTGGACTTTTGCCCAATTTTGTTATACACCTTAAATACATGAAATATTTGGAATGGCCACCTGTAATGAAAGTAAGCAAGTATAAATTGGCAATGAATGACTTGCCAGGCAGTTAGTCACACAAAACCCAGGGATTTTTTGACTGGATTGCCAGGTGAACTAGAATTAGCAGAAGTCAGGAAAAGGACTGAGGGCAGCTGGAGACTGAGCATGGTGCCTGTGGGAATGGGGCACTGGTTATGGGAAGCAGGAAGAGCTTTTGGGGCTGCACAGGACTTGCTATGGGATGACTCCAGGAGGAGCCTAAGGCAGGGAAAAGGGGGAGTACACGTGGAAAATAATGGAATTGGGTAATTAAAGAGAGCAGTCTGGCCTGCCCAGGTGTGTGATCACCACAGTGGGTCCTGTCCTTGCCCTGAGCTCTGAGGTGCAGGACATGGTCAGCCCTGAGCAGCACAACCCTGAGGTGCTGATCAAAAACCAAAAGCTGTTTCTTTGTGATCGTGATGCCTTCAAATTTTAGCTTTTATAATTTCCATGTATTTGCTACCCTGCAGTTCTTTAGTGTGTAACTCCAAACTCCACATTCAGTGTCAGCTGCTGCTGTCCCATTCTGGGCAGGCACAACAATTCCTCTCCAGGCCTGGCAACCAAGGGCACCTCAGGGCCTCAGGGCCCAGAAATGCAAGCAAAAGTGAGTTGGGTGTGCAAACTTGGGGTGAATGACTTCATTAGCTGAAGCTGGAATTGTTAGATTAGCCCAAATATGCAAATGGACCAAACTTATAAAAATGTGAAAACCCATGGCCTGTTGCCCATTTTTGGGTGTAGCCCCTGAGGGAGGGTTTGCCTGCCCAACATGTACATGAAGGCCCTTTAATGAATATTACTGCTTTTTGTTCCCTTCACTTTGTCTGGCCCCTGTTTTTAGGTAGCCCAAAAAGCATCGATAGCACGGAGGGATCCCTCAAACTGCTGGCAGCAGCCACTGGGGACTGCTCACGTTGGTAGGCTGGGAGGGCAAGAAAAAGCATTTGGCAAGGTCTGAGCAGGAAAATGGCTATGGACAGCTTTTTAGAAGTGTGTCTGAGTTGCAGAAATCGCTATAAAACCTTTTCCTGTGTCGCTGCAGCACCGAACTGTGTGAAAGTCACTTGTGTGCCTCAGCACAGGGGCAGCAAAGCCCTTTCTGGGGTGAATAGTGAGGAACCTGGGCAAAGTGCAGCTGTGGTGCTGCAAAGTATAAGATAGTTTAGTAGCCTCCTCAGGACCAGATTGTTTTTGTTGTTCCTTCAATTATTTGCTGTAAGAATTTTATGCTCTGCTCACCTGAAACGAACTCTTTTCCACCCTCTTTTACACCCTTGGTGTGAAGGTGGAGAGAAAAGGTTTTGCCCCATCAGCATTACAATCTATGCCTGTGGCCCAGAAATGGTTTTTGTTTTCTTGACTCGTGGTAAGTTCCCACATTACATGCAAAGTAAATTCCTAATACTTTTTGTGCCTATAAAAATCTTCCAAAAGGCATACTAATTATTATTTTTCCAGCTCTTTGATTTGTTTTATGTAGCATGTAGTATTTATTTTCTTTCATAATCAAGTATGGAAAAGAATTAGGATAGCAGACAGAAAATGCAATTTTTCTATTCCTAAGGTACCTGCATCCTTATGATAACATGTTTGTTGATCTGTGTTTGTGTTGTGTCTGCTTTATGTCTTGTGGTTTCTTTTCTTTCACAGGTAATAGATAAAAACTTCAGTACTTTGCAATGACGTGTTTTCTCTTCTTCGTACTGAATAAATAATGGCTGGTAGGTTTTGGAGTTTTTTCAAGTGAGCAGGTGATGTGACTTGCTGCTCCTCACACCTGCACACAGGACATGGAAAACTCACTGAGCAGCGGGGGTGGAGCAAAAACAGCAAAAAGAACCATTAATTTCTGCGAGCACCTCCAGCATGTGGTGTGTTGGCAGTGCCTGGAAACTTGTTTGGGAGTTAGTGCAGGAGGGAGAAGGGCTGGGAATGGTGGGTGGTGCGGGTTGGAACTGCAGCTTTTTAACCTCAGGGACACCAGAGTCAGACGAGAAGGCCCCAGAGGCTCCTGCATCCAGGTGGAGCTTTGCATTTATTTTGGTGATTATGGGGTTTCAGCATGGTGGTCCTAATTCAGCCAGCTAAATCAGAGGACACATTGCTGGGAGATAAACACCCACTATCCTTAATTATTCTGGTGCTGTTGGGTGAGTGGTTGGCAGAAGCACATTGAAAATCTTCATCCCAGCTCTCCACCCAGCAGTGTAAATAGCTGTATTTGCATGACTGACCTTCTTAGCAGGACATGGTGTTTTTCCTGTACACAGGCCCCACATTATACTGGGACATCTGTCACTTTGTTAGGCTGCAGAATCGCCTGCAGCTGGTTTTATTAGGACTCTGCTGCATAACCCCTTTAGCTGAATGACATTATCACTGCCCTGCTCTGTGCTCCAGAGGAATTGTCAGCAAGTTGCTGTTCACAGTGTGTCACCTTTAAATGGTAGTCATTTAGCTGGAGCAATGGCATAGACCAGCACTTGTGGAAATTTAAAGATTTATCTGATATAAATATTTACAAGATATGGGTTTCCCTGGTAACTTGAAATATCTAAAAGGCAAACCTGTAAAAATGTAGGGAGCTGTGGCATGTCTCTTAGTGTTAAGATTTGTTCAACTATTCAAGCTGTGGTACTAGAAAACCATCATTTTTTTTTTGGAAAAGCAAACTTTTTTAGTTGTACTGCAAGACAAAATTAGGTTCATATCTCTTATGAAAAGACTAAGCTCCTTGCAGCATTGATACTGTAAGTAAAGCGTTTTGACTGCTGTGTTTTGTAATAGCACATACCTTCATTTAAAAATTATTAGAAAGAGAATAACTCTGGCATCTCAATCACTGAGTAGCCACTGAAAGCAGCCCCTAAAAGTTGTGTTTTCGTGATTTTATGGCCCATTTTTGGGAACACTCTGCTCTTCCCCCATTCTCTGATCATTTAAGGACCAGCAAGTGGCTGTGGCCACTGAGAGGTGGCTGATTTGAGCCATTATAACAAGACCTGCAACCACAGCTTGTGGCTACCTGTCCCACCTCTGTGCTGAGTTCTGTTTGTACACAAATTGTTTTATAACTCTGTTACATATGCGGTTTAACTCGGCAGCTCCTGAGACAACTTGTGTTCGTGGAGCCAACAATGTTCTGTTGTAAGGAAAAGGTGTGGGAGGAGAATAAAAAACGATCCCGTGGGTCTTGTCAGCGGAGTTTAAAGTGGTTTTTGTGCTTTTTGATTGCGCTTGGAGTTCCTCTGAGGAAGAGGAGGAGGAGGAGGAGGAGGAGAAGGAGGAAGAAGCCCTCACACATCACAGTGACACAGGAGCTGTTTGCTGGGAGCCACCAAGGCTCGGGGCGCTGGGTCTGCATGCAGAGTTTGGCCTGAAGGCTGTGTTCTGTTTGCCCAATTATCCCATCAAAAAAAAAAAAACAAACAATATTTAAGGTAGCAACAATTTTAATTGAATAGTTTAGAAAATATATAAATAAGGGATAATTTGGTTCAAATAATAGCGCATAAGCAAAAACAACCGCGGGGTACGGAGGGCAGGGTTCTTGACCCTTCCACTTCACATACAAGCTTGCCAAGTGAAAGTCACCCCTTATATGCCATGTGTCAATTCCATCTCCTCCCAATTTCAGTTCGCCACTTTTCTGTCTCCGCCTTCATTACCACCTTTACCACGCATGCGCCACCACTCGGTTTGGTGGTCGCACAAGTCTTTGGGGGTCGTCACTGATGAAGGCCCTGTAGTCTTCTTCGTTGTCCTTTAATTCACCTTTGGGTTACACATGCGCACCAAGCCAGTACAATATAAGCCAAGACTAACGTATCACTGCATCTACATATCAAAGCAATAAGTCCTTTATAATTAGCATTTTCTTGGACCCAACCAGGTTCTTGGTCATTTTTAGCAACTGTATCTTCAGCTTCTTTCCTGTGGTCCTTGAGAACATCTGCTGGGAAAGGGGGGGGTGGGTGGAGCCCCTCCTTTCCCTCTCTTCTTTGGCATTACAACTTTTAACTATTAACAGTTTTATTATTCTCAAATATTAATTACTGGGGCTCTCTGTGCACGCCCTGCCTCTTCCACAGCCCCAGGAGCTGATGCATCACTGAAGGTTCCACTCCCAGATGGCCAAAATCAGGGCAGCACTTTTGCTCTGGGCGGGTTCCCCGTGGCTGGACCCCGCAGAGCTCCCCCAAAACTCCCTGCATGTGATGACAGGGAATGTCAGAATGTTCCAGAATGTCAGCTGGGACTTGGTTGAACAATATTCTTCCTCCTCCCGTTTGTCTCTCTTATTGCATCTGGCTGCATCAGTTGTGTTTTAACAGCAAGCAAGTAAATTCATGTGCTTTTTATGCCCTTTTTTAGAATTTTAACATAGGGATGTAAAACTTGTATGTTACAAGACAGTATGTTTCCCCAGCTGTGTTAAAGATGTGAACTTTGATTCTTCTTTCTTTAGTTATCTAAAGCACTTCTGCATTGTTTTGTCTTTGGAAAAGATAATTTTGAACGCTTGATAGAGATTGCTTTGTGGGTTTCTTTTTCCTAAGAAACCTGAATTAACCTGGTTATCTTTCTGACACCATGTCAGGCAGTGGGATGGCAATCTCCATAATTACTACAACTCCTGCCGTAGTAGCAGTGGTATCCCATTTTGTGCAAGTGCTAGAACAAAGACGTTTATTAATGTTTGACATTACAAAAGTTAGAGAGGAGGTGTCAGAAATAGAATTCTAAGAATGAAGGCAAGAAGTGAGGGAATCCAAGGGAGGGGGGTCCCTGCTTGCTGCTCTTCACCTTTTTATTAGAATTACTTTGCATGGAAATAAGAATTTCAAAAGACCTGGGGAAAAAAAAAGTAATTGGTTCAATCAACACGAAGTGCCTTTTTTTTTTTTTTCTTTGATTTTATGTTTTTAAACAACTCTTGATACAGAGAAGGATTTAAATTTCCTTTAGGATAGAAAGGTGGGGGCTTTTTAACCTGTGGCTACCCCCTATCCATCCCTTGACCCACGCTGGTGTCAATCAGAGCAGAAGATTTCAGTAGTATTTTTTTACTTCTTGCTAGAAGTAGTTTTCAAGAAAAGATGACTTAAGGAATATTTTATCTGTTGCTGCAGAAACAAACCCACATTTGCAGCAAGAAAGTGATCGAGACATTTAACTGACCTGAAGGCTGTAGCTGAATTCCTACTGTATTTTTACATTATGCCCTGTATGCCTGCTAATGCAGAAAATGAGTTTTTTTATGGTTTCCCTTTCTTGTTATCAGCAGCAAAACTGGATGGCTTTTCCATCCTTACACACTGCTGTGTGTTTCTCCGCCTTTGGAAAGGGTAATATTCATGTGGGCTACAAAGCTCTGAAAAATGAGAGGATTTTGAGAGGAGAAATTGAATTTCTGACATAGTCTTCCCACAATACATTCCAGTGAGTTAAGAACAAAAAACAACAGATACTCTTTGTATTTAGATGCAGTTCTGAGTGATAAACTGCTTCTCAGACATTTGGATGGAAACTGATGGTCTAAAGATGGGCTGTTTTTCTGTATTTAAGAAAAAAAAAAAACAGTTTTGGTTAAAATTAAAAGAAAAAAAACAGGCAATGTACTTTGCTTGACAGGGAGAGGGATTTCAGCTAAAACCACGACTTTTATGTGCAAATGGAAAAAAGAAATGAGAAGCAAATTGAATTTCAGCGTTTGCTATGTGGATACTTCTTTGATCATTCAGGCTGTTCTATTACATGATATAAGATATGTGGATCTTTGGTAGAGTTTATTGAAACTCCAGTAGAAGGGAAGAAATCCCAACTTCTAAAACTTGGTATTTGCACCACTAAAAGAAAGTGCAACAACATCCCCCAAAATAATTCTGTTTATATCTAAGCTGAAGCTGGTTTTGCCATTCTGCTTCATTTGCTTTTTCCATATTTTTCAGCCATTTTAAATGAACAGCACTGTGAAACAAACATAGTGGGAAGCAGAGCTTTACTTAAAAGTTTCTTTGATTGTATGGCGAGTTCAAGACTTAATGAACTGCAGCTATCAAACACAACTGTCAAACTGGCAAGAAATAGTAAATTTGGCCTTTTTCCTGCCACAGAGGAGAGATGAGGATGCTATTCTGCACCTCTCAAGCCAGGGCTTTGCAGGATTTATTGTGGAAGAGCAACAATGGGAAGGCTTTCCTGCTCAGAGATGATGTCCCCTGGGAGCCCAAAATCTCTGTGTTTATTCAGGTTAGCTTGAGAAAGCTCTTGCTGCTGGGCATGTGTATTGACACAGAAAGCAAAATTTGAGGTTGCATAAGAAGGAGGAACATAAAATATTCTCTTTGTGGAAAATGAACAGAAAATCCCATTGTTCTGCATACAATTTACTCTCTTCTGGGAGAGAGAAAGTGATGCCTGTGCCTCTCTGCCCCCCCCTTTTCAACCCTTCTGTAACCCCGTCCTCTCCAGATGGATGCTGCCTGCTTGGGATTGCCCTTGGTGGCCACTGCCACCTGCGCCTTGCACGGAGGTGACATTCCCACATGAATTCTCCAGTTCTCAAATCCGTGAGATTTGAGATTCTCAGATCCCCTGTGTGTGCACAGCAGGGTCAGGCTCTGCTCTGCCCAGGATGTTAGAACCCTGACTATTGAGAGTTTTAAACTTTGTGTGCTCACAGACACTGACCCCCCCCAAAAAACCACAATATTTGACCTGAGACTATAAAAAAAGCTTCTAAAATTAAATTATAAAACTGAGATTATGAGTATATAATTTAAATAGAAGTATATAATATCACGATAGAAAACTTAAGAGTTCAAAGTTTCAGAATATAATAATATATAACAAAAATATATTATTTATATATTGTTCATACTAGATATAATATAGTATATAAATTATTTATGATAGATATATATTAGGGGTCAGTGGTGGCCATGGCAGTGCTGGGCTCTGATCTTCGAGGACTTTCCCGACCTAAACAATGCCATGGTTCTGTGATCTCTGTGATTCTCTAGCTCCTTCTGGTCTGTTTGGTTTAAACCCCTTCCCCTCTCTCTCAGGGGTTCAGCGTTTGGGTGGGTGGGAGGTTCTGCAGAACCCTGCAAAATGAGGGCAATGAGTGAGGAAGGGATTAAACTTCCTCCTGTGAGTAATTTACACCTTTGCTGCTCAAATAACAGTGCTCAAATAGGATTTTCTATCCTGTTATCAGAGAATATGAGTAATTGTTGAATTATTTAAAAAGCAAACTTCAACGTGTCCTTTGACATATCATGACACTAATTTGGGTGAGTATTAGGTGTATTGTCTCAGTGTTTAAAGTACTCCACACTGAAAAACCTTCAAACTGAATCAACTCCAAAATCTCTCTTACTAAGCTATTGAGTGTAGCACAGTTAATGTGATTGGGGACATATTAGTAAAAACCTGAAAAGAAAACATGTGCTGTAGTTCCAGTCAGGTAGGTTGTTAAAAACGGAACGTGTGCTTAAGTGGGTTGTTGACAGTCAATGTTATAAAATGTGTATTCTATCTCTAATGCCATTGTTTTATAGCCCTAGCATAATTTCATTTGACATAAAGCCTGAACACATTTCAGCAATCTCCAGCCAAATTTTGAAAACTTAATTTTCAGCTCACAGTTGCCGTAGTGCAACTCAGTTCTTATCCTTCTTATAAAATATTGGTGGCTGTGGCCCTTGGCAGTGTGAGATTTTTTCTATATTTGCAAACAGAAGTATTGGAGTATTTACTGTTACAGCATGGCCAAATAATGTCAACAGTTAAGGAAATGTCAGACAATCTTTGTGCAAAACCAGAAATTGAAAATGGACAGAGAGAAGTCCTGGGGATTAGGGGAAGGATTGTCATATGATGGAATCATCTTCATTGTTGCTTGGCCAAGGTGAGGTGCATCACTGGTTTCTGTTTGTTTGGTTTTTTGCTTTTGTTGGGGGTGTGGGTTTTTTTGTTTGTTTGTTTGTTTTGTTTTGTTTTTCTTTTTGGGGGGGGTTAGGGTTTTTTTTTGTTGTTTTTTTTTTTTGTTGTTGTTTTGTTAGCTTTGTTAGTTTGGGGTTCCTTTCATGGTAAATGTGGAGAATTCAAAGGTCAGTAAGTTGAAGAATGTGTGTAGAAATGTCATGGAAATTTCATCTGTATTTCTTGGTGGGTGAGACAGGACAGGACTCAGCCAGTGGATCTTTGATGTGCTGAGGTGAGTGTTTTATCTCCCTGTGGTAAAACAGGCCAGTGTTTCATGTCCCTATCTCTCCTATCTGAGTGAACCCCATCTGCTCAGGGGGTCTGGACCATCCCCTGGGAGTCTGGAACCTCCAGATGTGCTGGAACGCCCAGATGTGCTGCGAGAGGCAGTTCCAGGTTCCCTAAATGGGAAGTTTTCTCCTTACAGTCCTGGAGGCGAGGCTGGGAAATGCAATTTCAGTGAAGACCCTGTTCCTCCGAGAGCTGTGGCTGGAGCAGCTCCGTGCTGTGCTCCGTGGCCTCTGGGATGTCCTTCCCTGCCCTCCTGCCTTGAATCCAGGTGGCAGAGCAGCCAGTGGTGGGCTGTGAGTCCAGGCAAGGCGCAGGTCGATGCTCTGGTGCTGCTATTACCTTTTCGTGCTCAAAGCCACAGTCTGCCACTTTTCTTGCCACTTTTTTTACAGGGTTGTAATGAGGCTCTGACCCTTCAGGGCTGCTTAACCACAGAGTGTGGCTGCAGGGCAGCGTGGTGCCAACAAAAGGGTGTTTTCCTGTGCAATAACATCATTCAGGTGTCATGAAAACCTTGTGTTTTGCTCTTTGCAGGGGTCTTTGATTTTCCATCAGAGCCCTGTCAGTCCCTGGTGTTGGTGTGTGTCTGTAGCAGCCTTGTCCCTCATCTCACACAAAACTGCAGTTGCTTGAAATTTCAAGTGTTTGGTTTTTTTCCCCTTGAAAATGTTTATAGATAGAAATTATTATATTTAACAGGGATGTAACAAGGTCTGAGATGTGCTGACTTCTTATTCTTGCCTCCCTATCGTGTGTTGGCTCACTTCAGGGAGAGAAGCTCTGTTTATAGCAGTCTTGAGTTGAACTCTTTTACAGCAGATCTATATTTGGGCATCTTTGCACATATCCTGGTGTCTAAAATGGGCACCATAATTCTTACCTTGTAGAGGAGTTTGGAGATTAGTTACTGTCTGTAAAGAGCTTTGAAAATGTCAAATGCTGTGTTTGCATATTTTGAGAATATAATTAGAAGACAGTAAATTAATCTTCTTCCTGTAAATTAATACATCGAAATTGTTTGCTCTGTGGAAATTGTATTGTGAATGCTTAGGGGTGGATTTATCTTTGTTCCTTTTTATTTTTGGTACATATGTGATGGTGTTTGCTGAGGAAGCCAGGCTTCACTTTTGCAGTGTGCAGTATAGGAGTGCAATCTTCAAAATCCAGGCTGTTTAGATAATTTCATTATTTACTTGCCTGCTCATTCTTTGAAATGAAGCTGCATGTTTTCAGCAGCGAGGGTAATTTATTACCTAGAAAATTTTAACTTGGGCTCAGGAGGGTTTTTCTTTATTTTCTGTGTTTCTTTTCTGTGTTAGGATGGATGAAGGAGGATGTGTGTCTCATCTTGATCCTGTATGTTTGATGCAGAAGCTCTCTGGAGAGATTTTTCTGGTCCATATTACATAAGTAATCAAAATGGAAGGTTATAAATGTTCGTCCTAGCCTTTAAAGTCCGATCTTTCAATTAAAATACAGGGATGTCTTCTGCAGGGCAAACCAGATGCTGAGGTTTGTGTCAGAATTGGTGTGGAGGAGCTCTCAGCACTGCCAGTTTCAGAGGAAAGGGCTGGAGAGCTCTGGCTGCTGTTTGGGCAAGGAGGGGAAGGCTGTCAGTACAAGCAGAAAGGCTAAGGTTGTGACAACTGGTGAAAAAATTAGAGTGTGTGGGAAAAAAAAGAGCAAAACACAGAAAGCTCTGAGTCCTGAAAAACGTTTAACACTGCAAATCATTACAGTACTCCCTTTGGTCTGTTTCTGTTTTCCCCATCTGTCCTTTCTGTGTCAGCTTGAGCATCACATTTTCTATTGATGCAGGCACATTCCTACTGATACAGCTCTGTTTCTACTACTTTAGTTGGATTTCTTCTAATTTATTTGTATGGTGCTTAGTTTTGTGGTACAGCTGTGGTCCCGGTTCATGTCACCTGTGCCTTGCTTGAGGGGGGACCAAAACGTGGAGTGAGTTGAGTGTTCATTCCCTCCAGTTTGGGCCAGATGGAAGTTGCTGAAACCCTGAAATGGGGCAGGGGCAAGGAGTGAGGGGCTGTGCCCCCAGCCCACGTGCAGCAGGGAGAATGGGATTTCTGTGCTCCCTCTCCATCACTTGCACTGCAAACATTTCACTGCTGCGATCCCCGCAGCTGCCTGCCCGTTTGGTGAGCTCTCCACGTGAGTGTGTGTGTGTCCTGGAAAACCTCTCAAATTGCCATTAAACCAGCACTTCCCGAGAGTGGTTGTTCCTTTGCCAGCATAAGGAATGTCTTAGAGAGAAACAAAAGCCTGGGAGGGAGCAGAGGCAACAAGTGGTGCTGGAATATTTTTGTGTTTCGGTGTGAGCTGCGGCTCTGAGCGCTGTGTCCTTTCCTTGGCGTTTGGGAGGATGAGGATGCTGGGAATGGGGTGGAGGGTGAGCACAGAGCTGGCTGTGTCCACCACCAGGTGCTTGGAGCAGTCCTGTCTGTCTCTGGGCCTGGGCAGGCTGGGTTGGGCCGTGCTTTGCAGGAGTTGCTCTCCACTTTTCAGGAATGCAGCCTGCAGGAGTGTCCTCAGGGCGCATCTCAGCATCAGTCACCTGGGGAAATGAGATGCAGAGATGTGTCAGTGGCAGCCCCAGGAGCCCTGGTGCACGTGGGAGGGAGGCAGCAGCCCTGGCAGGGCTGTGAGTGTTTACTAGAGACTGTGCTGTCACTGCAAGGCAGCTCTCAGGTCCCTGGGAAACAAGTGGCTTGTGGTTTCTGGCAGCAAATTCCCACTGGGCTATGTCAAATGCGCTTTGAGATGGAGGTACCCGTGTTCGGTTTATTATGAGTGAATAATTTAGCTGCACTCACTTGTTGTACCCATTCCTGTAGGTTTTACTTGTTAAAATTTTCCTTTTATGTGGCAGAATTTTCCCATGTTGATAAACTGCTGCTGAAGTACAAATGGTCTGCATTGAAAATAGAGCAGATGGGGCCATATTAGCCTGGTTCTCTCATCCATGGAAACAAGTGCTGTAACCATTGTAATTTGGTGTAATTTCATTGCAAGTCAACAGAGTTGCAGGAGAATTTAGGTCCTCAGTGACCTTTGTGTATTCCTTGACTTCTGTTTTGCGTGCAAGTTGGTATTTTCTAATTGACGGAGTAAGAGTTTATAACACAGGGTGCATTTATGTGTAATCTCCCTAACTGGAAAATGTTGATTGCATAATTACATATAATTACCTCAGTTGTTCTTGGCCTGGCAATATTTGCAGGATGGCTCAGGAAGGCAATTCACTGTCAGATGTCAGAATAGATTTTATGGAGAAGGTTGGCACTCTATTAATTCAATATTGGCTGAAGATAGCAGACATCAAGCCATCCCATCCCTCATCCAGTACAAGATATTTTGTATTTGTCCAGTTTGAAGCTAAACTGGAGCAGATATCACAGCCCATCTCTGAATATTCTCAGTGTGGGAGATCCAAATCAGTATTTTCTAATGTGCTCTAGGCAGATAAAAGCCCTATTCTAATTTCCCTGTGGAATATTATTCTCCCTAGTTCTGTTCAGTATCTGATGTCTACCTATCAGGGATGATGAAGTAACATTAAAATGGTAAAAAAAACCCCACCTCCTTAATCCCCAGGTGTCACCAGAAAGAAACACAGAACCTGAAATACTCCAGTGTGTCTCTACCAGGTTTGCAAATTACTTCTTTATTTTTTAAAAGAATCAAAATTGAACCCAAAACCAGCAAGAAAAACCCCTGGAAACTTGTTAGAGCCAGCACTTTATGAAGGCACCAGCACATCTCGTTTATAATCAGGTGCAGAGCAATCTGAGGGCTGTAGAAGGCTCTCATGCCACCAAGGGAAGTTTTAATTAGCCCCTCTAGGACTATGAGAAAGGCTCCCACCAAAGGTCCAAATGCTGTAATTACCTGTGCCACACAGTGGCTGTGAGGACATGCTGGGGAAGGCATCTATTTAATGCTGATTTTACTTTTCCCTTCCCTCTGCTCTGAATTGACTTTCCAGTTATTTTCAGCTTCAGGACTGTTTGCATTACTAATATATGAATTCTGTGTGTTTGCTAGCCCAGAAATCCTGCACAGTGAACCCTCTGCTCTGCCTGCCACTGCATTTACCACTTCTTTTATCACAGAGCAGCACCAGACTATCACCAGCTCTGTGAATTACCACTTTCTTCTGTTTGTTTTGAAGCTGTTTTCTCTGACCTTTGTTTAATAGATTTTTTTAACTTTTAATTGGAAAAGAAGTAGACCTGTGACACCCTATTCTTGCACTTTGCACACCTCCTGCTTTTGCAGACTCCTGTTGTATCCCCAGAGTTGTTCCTTCCATGGACTTACAGAACATTCTGGTTGGAAGGGGCTTTTTAAGGGTTTCCTAGCCCAACCCTCCCTGCAATGAGCTGTGACTTTATCAGGTGGGTCAGAGCCCTGTCCAGCCTGGCCTTGAATGTCTCACCAACCTCGTGGTAAAATACTCCTTCCTCATATCCAGTCTGAATTGGCCTCCTTCATCTCAAAACCATCATCTCATGTCCTTTCCCTGTGCTGAAGAGTCCCAGCTTAAAGTTTTAGTTATCCAGCTGGGACATACCCAAAAGTGCCCACAGCACTCGGGATGTTTCATGGTGTAACTACCTTGTTCACTTTGTTCTGTTCCTCTCCCAGCCATCCCTGCAGCCTGATTTGCTTCTTTTGGCATTGCTGAGCACTGGGATGGTGTTTCCATGGAACCTTTCCTGGGACCTCGCTCCTGGGTGGTGCTACCAAACACAAAGTCCATCTTCCCACATGTGAAGCTTGGAGTGTTTTTCCTCACGTATGTCACTTCGCGTTTGTGACAATTAATTTTGTCTGCCCTCTTGCTCTCCAGTAACTCAGGCCTGTTGAAGTTCTTAATAAGAGATTCTCATCTCTTAGTATCTCAAATAATTTACAAACTTTGTCATCCTTTGTAATGGCTGTCCCAGTCCTCAACAGAATTTCCTGAGGAAGTCCTTTGATGACTGTTGCATTCTAAGAACTGACAGATGGCTCAATATTCCAACTGATTCCTAGCTTTTGAGCAGATTTTTTTTTTGTTTTTGTTTTTCTTTTTATTTTAATTTTTCTTTATTTTTAAGTCTGTGGAGTGACCTTTTTTTTTTAAGTCCTACATGCTGTAGCATTTCCCTGAATATCTGTCAAAATCACTGTGAAAACCATTTTTGTTGCTACCCAAACACCTGTTGACCCCTCTGAGAACTCCTCTGGGTTTAGAGCAGATGACATCCTTGTACAAAAACCATCTGACTCTTCCCAAGTACATCGTGTTAATTCTGATGTCCACTAATCCTGTTCTCATTATAGCTTCTACTAATTGGTGTGATACAAGCATGAAATGTGTCGGCTCAGTAGATCTCCCTGGAAACTTCAAAATGAATTCTCAGTCCTGCCATCATTCCGTTCTCATGCTAATTTAGCAGCAATGGGATGTGGATTTCCTGCCAGGAGTGGTGGCACAGCAAGTCCCAGCACGGGGGAATCTTCCCTGGCAGAGGGGAGCTCTCCTGCCCACCCTGCTGCTGGCACAGCCATGGAGTTACCGGGTGGTTTGGGTTGGCAGGGACCTTAAAGCCCATCCATCCCACCCCGCCATGGCAGGGACGCCTGTCCCAGGCTGTTCCAACCTGGCTTTGGGCATTCCCAGGGGTCCAGGGGCAGCCACGGATGCTCTGGGAGCTCCATCCCAGGGCCTCCTCACCCTCCCAGAGAACAATTCCTTCCCAATATCCCGTCTCACCCTCCTGTGCTTGAAACCATTCCCCTTGTCCTGGCACCGCACATTGTTGTAAAGGATCTCTCTATGTGAGGGGTTGCTGCCTTCTCCCCCAAACATTTCCCTCACCTCCACACATTCATCCTTGCCCACTTATTCCCTCCTAGAGGTGCTGCCTTCTTCCCAACATTTCCCATTCTTTTCCTTCCCTTTCCCCAGGGTGTGAGTAATACAGAGTACACATTTTGTTCTGTGTTTCAGAAGCTGGGCAAAATACTGTCAGTCGAACACATCTGAAAACTCCATGAGTTAATGTGTCCTTGGATAGCATAAGCTGCTTTGATTTAGACTGCAATTTGCTGCTTTTCCTTCTGGGATTACTGAGGAGTTTTCAGTTGCTGTAGTGATTCTTCTCTTTTGCTCAGCAATTTGCTTGCATTTCAGGTTGCTCACAGGCTTCCAGGTTCTGAAATGAAAATGCCTTTAGAAGTCAAGAACAATAAATATTTTTAACTTGTCATGTTAAATTTTAATTATTCACCTCTGCCACCTTTTTCCAGCCTCAAAGGTTTGCAATACGCCCTTGCAAACATCAGGCAGTGAATGTAAGCCTTAAATACATGGCAAATGATTAAGCTTCCTCATCCCTCACATTGAAGACAGGCTTTTGTTATGGCTCTTAATGTTTTGGTAGCAATCTTGGTACACAAACAAATTTTCCACCATTGTTTTTCATCTCTGTTTTCCATTTTTATCAATATTGACGCCCATAAATTTTCTTTTTAACTTACTCACAATATCCCAGCTTGAATAGTTAAACCAGGACTCCAATAAATCAGTGAAAAATCAGGAAATAGCACCTGGCCAGATCATGGCACAACTAAGTTTTAAAATTACAATTTCACAGTGCATTATTATAAATTAGTTTTATGTTTAGCGTGGAAATCTTTGGAAAGGGCAGTTGTCTGGGGCATTGCCACTTATTGACCTCAGTGGTCTGAAAAGTAGTATTTCTGTTACAGGGCATGTATCATTTGGGTTAATATTTTTTTTTCTATGGGTTTTTTTTGGGTTGGCTTTTGGATTTTTGTTTGTTGTGGAGTTGTTTTGTGTGTGTATTTTTTGTTTGCTTGTTTGTTTGTTCGCTGTGGTGTTGCACTTTTTTTGGTGAGAGTTTGTCTGTTCCATTGATTTTTTTGTAATCAGAACAGTGTTTTTTTCCCTTCTGCAGGGGAGATGTTGGAGCTGCAGAGGTTTTGCTGCCTTGCTTTGAGTGCTGCCATCCCTTGGGCAGCTTTGCAAGGGCAGAGTGGTGCTGTGAGCTGCGGGGCAGCCCAGCTCTGGTGCAGGATTTCTGCACGCAGAGCCTGAGCCTGGCTCCAGCCTTGTCTCTGCAGCAGGCACCCATCAGCTCCTCCCTCACTGCTCCTTTCTCTGCAGGGAGAAACTCTGGTCAAGCCCAGGTAGGGGCCAAGGAGGGACACACAGTAGTGCTCCTGATGTCCCTCAGCTCCTTCCTTGGCTGTCATTGTGCCTTCGTACCTGTGCCAGGCACCTGAAGCTTCCCCTCCTCTTTTTTTTCTCCAGCTTTACCTTCAAGAACTCTGCCAAAGGTGTTTTTGTGCAAATGAAGCCTTGCCGTGTCACTGGACACTGAAGAGCCACCTTGAAATGAAATTACTTCATTTGTTTTATGTCAAAACACAGATTGTTCATATTACCCTCTATGATTCCAGTGGTTTTCAGAATAAACATAAACCACAAAATTGTCTAGATGAAGTTGAAACACAAGTGTGTTCCTGATATCCAGCAGACAGGATAATGATGGTGATGAGGGTAGTTGATGTAAATATGTGCTACAGTTCTTAAATATTTACTGTTTTCTCTTCAGGAGAAGTTTGGTGTGTATGCAGAAGGGTGTTTTTTACCTGTTCTGTGCTGCAGTGATGTGCAGGCTGAACTGTTTGGCATTGAATGGCAATGCTAAAATTATATTGTCTCTGTGTAATTATATATACAGGCCCACTCACATACATCACTTACTGGGGAATGTAATAATGCATCACAGACACCATCTTATTTTCTTGTAGTGAATTAGTTTTTTTAATGAGCAACATTTATTTTGAAAAGAGAATTTAAAGATGACTTTGAGATTCTTTTTAGAGGCATGTTATGGTATTTTTCTTGCACTTTTCTTGGTCTAGAATTGACTATTTCTGGATAAATGAAGTGAGACCTGATCCTGATGCTTGAATGCAGCATGCCTGTTTGGGGGGCTGACAGATGTAGGTGATTTCAAAACAAATGCCTTGTGTTATTTAGCTTTAGTTGCCAATGGGTAACTGAGCTGCTGCGGTTGCCCTCTAAGTTAGTTTAAATGTATGCATTTTCTTGCTCTAACTGTGTGTTTCTGGCGTGCCTGTCGCCATGGTAACTGCGCACCTCTGAGTTTAAATTCCGTGACATGAGATCACTGCAAGTCTTGCTTTAAAGAGGTCTGAGTTGCTGCACTTTGAAAGTAGGGAGGACTCTGATATTGTCTCTCCCTTCAACTTGA
Organism: Zonotrichia leucophrys gambelii; assembly: GCF_028769735.1. Classification (NCBI taxonomy): domain Eukaryota; kingdom Metazoa; phylum Chordata; class Aves; order Passeriformes; family Passerellidae; genus Zonotrichia; species Zonotrichia leucophrys. The sequence continues at coordinate 75,080,419 of NC_088200.1, read as the reverse complement.
GTCCCCACACAATGGGATTAAATCCAGTGCTTGTCTGCACTTGTGTCTTTATTCTAATTTTATATGTAACAGCTTTATGAAACGCAAATAACTTGTTACATAATATGCAGTGCTGAACAGTGTGATTTATCTTTAAATATGCTTTTTAAAATAGACTATTCCACTCTATAAACAGAGAACATTTGTGTGTAATCTTGCTGCACTTTTCACTGTGCTGTAGGTTATTTTCAACTGCACTGTATTATTGTAAAAGTTTTTATCTTTCACTGCTATGGAGAATCCTATGGACCTGATTAAATGGGTTTTTCCTTCCTATTCATGGTATTCAGGTTTAAGTGATATGCTCTGTTGAAACCCCACAGCTTATAAGATTGTTCTTCTACTCATTTATTATTCCTCATTTGGGCTCTGGAGCTGTTTAATTTCTGAGACTTAACAGGTCTGAGCCTGAACTTCATTTAGTTAAAGCCTGTTAAATGTGAATGCTGCTTCTGATTTGGCCTCTTTTCTGTTGTGATTGCCTGTAATCCTGGTGCTCTTCTGCGTGAAGAGTGCTTTTTATATTCATAGTGATGTTTAACAAACTAATACAATGCACAAGTGAATAATTTCTCCTCCTGGAATGCCTTTTTTTGTGTTCATGTTACCCAAAAGGAAGCCAAATGTAGGAGTGCTCGAGTTTGGCTGTTGGAGCCCAGACAGGAATTTCTGTTCCCTGTGCACAGATGTGGAGGTGGACGAGGGCTGGGGGAGTTCTGGGCAGTGAGGACAGTGCAGGGATCCAGACAAGTTCAGTCAGAATTGCTCCTGAATGCCCTCAGACCCAAACCAGCATGTTTTTATGACCCTCACACATCCTCCTGCCTGTGAAACACCTGGATTGCTAAAGGGTGTGTTTAGGGCACTTGTGGAAATTGAAGGTGTGTTTAGGTAGAATCTTTTCTGACCTGTTTTCAGGTTCTCCTTCCATCTGAGCTGGAAGTAGCCTGTTTGCTGCCTGGCTGTAAGCTGGTACACAAGCTGTGCAAAATAAGGTTGTAAATATCCATCCCTGTCATGTGGGAGCTAAGGTGGCTCTCCCCTCCCCACCAGCTACATCTGCTCATGCTGCGTTCTGCCAGTGGCAAAAACCTCCCTGAAAGTTCTGTGGAACACACCAGGGCAATGGCCTTCCTGCAAGAAATGCCACATTTTGGGTGAATAGCCTGTTCTTGTGGAAAAAAAAGGTAGTTGCCATATGGTTATGGATGAGACTTCTTGAGAGAGGGGAAAACATGTTTTGGGAGTATTATGGATGACAAGGGTCCCCGTTCTTCTGGGAAGGTGGGGAATAAACTGGAGCCAGTGCACAATCTGCATTTTTGGGAGGAGGTGGTGGTGGCTCCAGGCTTGGATCCCCATGCTGGCTGAGGGAAGTTTGAGGTTAAAAATGTGTGGGAGAACTGCAGACACCCCACTGTAGTTCTGTTATTGTGCTTGGCTGTAGGAGCTCTTTAGGGAATTGTATTTTGTTGTCTTGGATGTGGAAGTTTAAGAACAATAACTTAGCAATAAGTACATGAAAGCTATTACCTTGATACACAGGGGAATATTTTCAGGGTAGTTTTAACTTCAATCCATGTTTCAAGACTAAAACTTAAAACACATCGTTGGGCTGGCAACACACTGGGCTGAGTATAGAAAGCCTTCTGGTGGTTTTTATTTGCTGGGTGGGATTTTTTTTGTGTTTTCTATTTTTTTTTTTTTTGTTGTTGTTTGGTCGGTTTTTGTTAATTTTTTAAATTTTACATATCTTTTTAATTTAAGAGTTTCTGAACCCTTTTTTCCTTTGTTCCAATTTGCAGCATTATTTTACTGTTCTCTTTGGCCATGAGGGGCAGAAGCCACTGGAGCTGCGTTGTGAGGATGAGGTTGATGGAGACGAGTGGGTAGAAGCTATTCACCAAGCAAGGTATGGAACTCGATTTGTGACCCTCTGATCCATTTTATTACAGATAAATGGATAATACTTTGAGAACCTAAACCCATCTTCCAAACAGAAAGAAATGATTACATGTATTATCTGGGTGTTGTTTCCAATTCATGAGTACCTTATAGGAAAAAAACACCTTTAACTTTCAATGCTTATTTCACTGCCTTTTATCTTTCATAAGCAATTGTGCTGCAGTTGAAATTAGTTCAGGAAGAATATATTATTTTATTAGAAAGAAGCCCTAGGATTAGTCTTCTGTTAGAGACAAGCATGTCATGTGAATGAGGAAATTAATGATATGACAGATGAATAAATGAGTTTTTCCTTAAAAACTCTTGCAGAGAAATAAGTGTAAGAAAGAGGATGTCGAGCCATTAAGATGATGAAGCGTGACAAATAAATTTTTGACTTTGAAACTGAAATTCTAAATGACCTGAACCACAGTTTTGTGAAAAGGGACATGGTAGAACCTTGAGCCATGCAGTAGTCTGTGCCTGAGGAGAGGCCTGGGTGGCAAGGGGCATGGTTTAGGTGTAATCTAAATTAAAGTAATCTCAGTGAAGGCCTGAGGAATGCAGGAGGAGTGAGAAACGATGCTCAATCTTCAAAGTTTTTAGAAGTTTAGTAAGGGATAAAAGGGATAAAATCCAGTGCTGGGGTGCTTGGCTATTTGCTAAAAGCACACCATTAACCTAAACCATGTTCTCTATATACTGTTACATTGCAGGGGGTGCAGGCATATTCATACGAGTTTGAGTTGAGTATGTATATATTCAAACATTCCTTTGGGTTTAGATGTTCTTTTTCTTGGTTTTAACCTTTGGCTTGTCGTCATGCCATCTTGTAAATTAAACCAATATATTTTATTTCTTCTTGTGGTTCCATCCTGTTGTTTTTACACTCCCTGGTAACGAGGAGCCAGTAAATTGGGTTCTGGTTTTTGTCACTCTTATTTTACCACTCAGTCCACAAATGCAAGGAATCACATAATTATCCTACTCCATTCTCTGAGTTAGTTACATAAAGGCATTTTAACATCAGATAATTTCTATTTTAATATTATGCTATGGTCTAAGATATATTTATCAAATATTTCAATACCTATATTTATAATTTATATTATACTTATATTTATATTTTATAATTCTATTTATATTTATATTTTCAATTTTTACTTCAGTATTTACCAAGTATTTCTATAAGCTATATGGTGCATACCTAAACGGACTGATTATACTATACCAAAAAGCAGCTAAAAGGAATCACAAATTTCACTATATCAGGATCTCTGTGATGAATAATAACTGGCAAAACAAAAGCTAATACATAAATGTGAAAGGCAATAACGGTATTTGTAATTTATAACAGGAGGCAAAGCTGCTGCTGAAATGCACTTTCTGCAGCCTCCTCCCAATCCACACTCACCTCAGCTAATCTGCAGTGCCATGGTAACGCACAAGGAGCCAGGCAGCTCCCGAATTGCTTAGGACACGAGCCATGTAAACACAAGTGATTCTGCTTCAGAACTAAAATTGAACATGAGCAGCTCGTAGTTTTTAATTTAGAGCTTGTGAAGTGAGGCCCTGGGGCTGCAGGCCTTGTGCTGCCTGGGCAGCCTGCTCTGGGAGCTGTGTCCTCCTCTGGTGGTGCCTAGAGCAGAGGCTAGACAGTGTTAAAGGAATAAAGTAGGTATTTATTAAAAGGCCTCAAAGGATGCACCTTGGGCAGCACAAAAATGTGGCCAAGGCTCCACCTAAGATGGACCCAAGATGGACTCTGAGTCACGAGTTTTCACACTTTGATGAGTTTTGGTCCATTTCCATATTGGGGTTCATTGCCCAATTCCAGCTCCAGGTCTGCAGTCCCACCCTCCCAGTTTGGTCCCCTCCATTCCCTGCTGTTTGCACTTTTTGGGGCTGGAGCTGCAGTGGTGTCCTTGATTCTGGAAAAGGATTGTTCTGTGTGACTGGGCTGTGAGGAGAACTGCTGACACTGTCTATGGAGTTCAGAGTTATTTATGGTGCAGCACAGAATCTGGAGAATATGAAAGCGCAAACTTAAGGTATTGCTGGTGCCACTGAGTGGGGCTCTGTCCTCTCCCAGGCCAGCCCTGTGGGTGGGCAGTGGAGAGCAGCTCTGGGTGACAACAGCATCCCATGCCCTGGGGTCCCTGGGGCTCAGGGCTGGGCCAGTGTCCCTCCCCTGTGTGACACCACAGCCTTGTGCTGCTGCAGGGCTTGTCCTGGTCTGGGACAGCATTTGCTGTGCAGTGTCCTGGAGTGGCTGCCTAGAACAGGAGCTGGATAAGATTAAAAGAATAAAGTGAGTGTTTATTAAAGGCCTTCAACAGGTACATCTTGGGCAGTCAGAAGCCTCCCAGAGGCTGCACCCTAGATGGACAATGGTCGTGAGTTTTTCACACAATTATAAGTTTGGTCCATCTGCATTTCAGGGGTTAATCCTCCAATTCCATCTTCAGGTAATAAAGTCCTTTAGCCCCAGTTTGCTCCCCCTCAATTCACTTTTGTTTATACTTTCAGGGCCTGAGGCTGTAGGGTGTCCTTGGGTTTCAGGCCCATAGCAATGGTGTTTTGTGACCAAAATGTGAAGACAGGATCTAACACTCTATATGGAGCTTAGAGTTATACCCTAAAGCAGCACAGGATTTGAAAAACATAAAAAGCTAAATCAAGGCGTCCAGCTGACAGGGAGTGAGGAAGGGAACAGGGCTTTTTGCCTCATGCTCATGGACATTCAGGGACTGCAGCATCCTGGGCTTCCCTCTCTGCAGCACCAGTTTGGTTTTGCCACAACCTTTCCCTGCCAGAGGGGACACACAGGGGAGATTTGGGCAGTGCTTCCAGGGAACAGGGACAGGAGCAGAGGGAACGGCCTCAGGCTGGGCCAGGGCAGCTCAGGGTGGGCACTGCAGGAATTTCCCCATGGAAAGGGGGCTCAGGAGCTGCCCTGGCACTGCCCAGGGGGGCTTGGAGTGCCCAGCGCTGCAGGTGGCACCTGGAGGTGGCACTCGGAGCTCTGGGCTGGGGACAGGGTGGAGACTGGGCACAACTGGGAATCCATGGGCTGGCAGGGATTTTCCAGCCTCTGTGATTCTTGTCCATTGCCTGGTGTAAAAGGCATGTAAGCAAGAAGAGCTTCATAACATGAGGTAAAATATTTGTCCTTGTAGTTCAGTTTGTAAGTGTGTCACACATGAATTTTCAGGGTAGAAACTGACATGAAATGAAGGCAATGGTAAACAATGCACAGCTGAAAATAGTGAGAACTTGCAGAGAAGTTGGTTGTGACATTCAGGGTCAGGGTGGCTGACTTTTGACTCCACCAGGGAGTTGTCATTGCAGGCTTTACAGGACAGCTGAGTAACTAAGATCAGTATTTTTATCTCCACCCCTTTTCCTATTTGCCTGTTTCCACCTTATTTGGGCCTACCTCCTGATGATATTGAACTATGGGCATCTCCATGAGGGACAGTCTCAAGGTCCTTTACCATTTGGGGGATTTTCTTCATCACCATTTCTGCACAGATATCTTAATTTTCTTGGGGAAGTTTCCCAAGGATAGAGACACGGCTTTCTTGTGTTTTCTTGGACAAAATTCCAGCAAGCGACCAAAAAAAAATGTAAAATTTAGTTGGTAAGCATGGAGTGTCATTCCCTATTGTGGGTTACCTCCTTGCTCTGATGATTTTCTCCTTCACTGGAAGCTGCTTTTGTTTGCTTTGCATTGTGTCGAGCAGAACAGCCTGGAGTTTCTAATTAGTTGCTAAACCGTTGGGTCTTTTGCTGAAGATAGATAAAAAGAGGCTAAAATAATAGTTTTTTAGTATTGTGTAAGACTTTTCTTGCCAACTTAATTGAACAAAAGAGCACAGATTGTCTTTCGGTATTGAATTTTGCCTTCATCATGATCTAGACCTTTTCCCTTAAGTTTATCTATATTTTTGACAAACGGGAGAAGTTTTGGCAACTTCTGAAGTGCCACTGTTGATTTGAGCCTAACCTAAGGGGTTTTTTTAGGAATTGATGAATGGCATTTTATGTAGCACTTTTAAGATGCTTTTTTGTGCTGTCTAGGTGTCTTAGTTACAAATTGTTGGAGGAATTGAGAAGACTGCCACTACTCTTATATTGAAAAGAGACCTGGGAACATCTTGTTTTGTGTTGAATATGCTGGCATTTGAGAAAGGGAAGTATTAAATTGCTTTCCAGAGGGTCATATCCTCATGAGGAGCTGTGGTAATCCCTGTGTTAGCTGAGACAATGCAATTGAGGTAGTTGAGGCTTTTTGTTTTCTTAGATTGACATATAGAAAATCTAATTTTGTACTTCTTTTTGTTATTTTTTTTCTCCAACACATATTTGTAGCCATCAAAATTTCTTCCACATCTAATTTACTTTGTCAGTTATAAACAGATTGTTGAAAAAAGGATGCTGCAATCTCACTGTACCCCATGGACCACTCTGGGTAAATAAGAATTTTATTTGGGCGCCAGTACCTAATGAAAGGATCTTTTCTGCTGTGATGTTGTCCATTGTTCCTGTTCATAGAGCCCTCTCCTCACATGGGGGATTGTTTGGTTTCTGAGCAGGAATTGGGATGTATAATCCAGTATATTTTACTGGAACCTCATTATCAGTTCCATATCCTGTACTTACTTTTTTCCCCCCTTCCATTTTATTTGTCTTTTCAATATTTTGGTTTCTCTTTAATATCCAGGGTGGCAGAGCATGGTTTGCTCCTTCTGAGCTACAATTTTGGGCAAGATGATTTATTCCTGGCAAGTCCTAGTTCCTCTGTCAGTGACTGCATTGGGAAGTCCTGTTTTTGGCTGTCTTCCAGAACTTGTTCTCTTGTGAAAAAATCTCTTTCACCTTCAATACACTGAGGTGCACTTATCACTCTCTCTTAGAAAATCTTCTGTGTTTTAAGGCTTTTTTGCATTTAGCTCAAAAACTCTTATGCTTTTTTTTTTTCATATGAATGCAGGATTAATAAAATTTATTGGACTTCTCTGCTTTAGCTTATGCCAAAGTCTTAAATTCCCACGTGTGGGAATGAAAACTCTCCTTTCATGCAGGCACAAGTGTGAATTTAATTGGGAAACTGATTTGAAAAGGAAATATGCTTTTTTAATTTATTGCCAGCTTAGTTGTAATCAATCTCATTCCTCCAGGTCTGCTCACTGCACAGGTGATGTGGGAGAAGATTAGGGAGGAAAATGGGAATAATTCTTTCACCTGGGTCACTGTTTAAGGTGTACGAGGAACTACTGCCCTCTAACTGGCAAGTTAAAATTAAAAACAAACAGAAGCAGCAAAGCTTTCTCTCAGATTTGCAGGCACACTTCTGCTGTGTATTTTACATAGTATTTTGCAGGTGGTTGTAAGCTCACTGTGGCATCTCAGAGCTGCGCTGTGCTGATGCCTTGTTGTCAGTAAAACTGTATTAGCTGAGGCCTGGTGCTTTAATAACCAGGATTTTGTGGTTTCTGGTGGGCTGGGAGTGAGGCAGAGAGGTGCATCCAGTGCAGACACCCAGTATGAGCCCCTCAAAAATCACTGAGCTGTGCAAGCTGTCCAGGGGCTGCTCCTGGACCTCCATCCCTGTGATGATGCCTTGGAGTGGCTGCCTAGAACAGAGGCTGGATAACATTAAAAGAATAAAGTGGGTGTTTATTAAAGGCCTTCAATAGGTGCATTTTGGACAGTCAGAAGCCTCCCAGAGGCTACACCCAAAATGGACAATGGTCACAAGTTTTTCACACAATTATTTTTCACACAATTAAGTTTGGTCCATTTGCATATCAGGGGTTAATCCACCAATTCCAGGTTCAGCTAATGAAGTAATTTACCTCCAGTTTGCTCCCTCCCAATTCACTTTTGTTTATACTTTCAGGGCCTGAGGCTGTAGGGTGCCCTTGAGTTTCAGGCCCAGAGGGACTGTGTTGTCTGACCAAAATGTGAAGACAGTAGCTAACACTATATATGTAGTTCAGAGTTATACCTTAATGCAGCACAGGATTTGAAAAATATAAAAGCTGAAATCCCAGAGGCATCGCCCTGCAAGTGCTCATGCTGCTCTGGTCTCCAGCCAGGCACACCGGGGCCTGCACAGCTGTCCCTCAGCCAGCCACCCAGGCCTGTGGCGTTCCCAGAAGCTGCTTTTGTTTGCTTTCCTTTGTGTCAAGCAGAGCACCCTGGAGTTTGTAATTAGTCACTAAGCCATTTGTTTAGTAATTAGTTGGGTTTAGTTTAGTTTAAACCGTTTCCAGCAGCCTAATCACCAATCCCTGTTGGTGCAGGCCGGCCTCTGTGTGTCCCCAGTGCTCGGCTCTCCTGGCTCGGCCATGGCTGGTGGTCACACACCTGTGCCAGGCTCACACCTCCAGCTCTCCTGTGTGCCCCTGGCACTGCAAGGACCTGTGGGCTTGTGGTGCCAGCTCCAGAAAGTGGCACTGAGAGCTGTAGGGATGCACACATGCAGTCCCCCTCACCAAGGAGAGGAGAGAGAGGTGGGTTTGGTGAGAAGGCAGGATGGGTAGTGGTGGGGATGTGCAGGTCTTGGCCATCAAGTGTGTTGATCACTGTGCTTACCTGAGATCCTTTATCCCCTTTTATCCCCTTATCTCTGTGTTTTCCAAAGCTTGCTGCTCCTCAAACTTATTCCATGCCTTCCTTTCCCTGCCTTTTGTTCCTGCACTTCCATAACAGGCCTTGTATAACCCCAAAATGTTGTTCCCTCTAGCCCATAAGAAGTTTCACACCCCTGTGGTTGGTGGGTGCTGTTAGCCTGGGACGAGATGAGGAGAGGCTTTCCACAGACTCTGGGCACACTTCATGGCAGCTTTTCATGAGCTTCCCTCTGAAAGGGGGCTCCTGCAAAAGAGGGAGAATGATGTTTTACATGAGGAGATAACAAGAGGATGAAGAGGAATGGTTTTAAACTAAAAAAAAAGGACTTAAAATTGATATTGGGAAGGAATTGTTCCCTGGGAGGGTGGGCAGGCCCTGGCACAGGGTGCCAAGAGCATCTGGGGCTGCCCCTGCATCCCTGGCAGTGCTGAAGGCCAGGCTGGACACTGGGACAGTGGGAGGTGTCCCTGCCATGGCAGGGTGGCACTGGCTGATCTTTAATGTCCCTTCAACCCAACCCATGCCATGATTCTGTGGTTCATGGCTGCTTATGCTTTGAGTCCTGTCTGTTTTGCACGATGGTAGGGTGCCATTCTCCTCCAGCTTGTTTGTGGATGAATTCCTAAAGAGTTCAGATCTGACCATTCCTAAATGGTCAGATTTTCCTGGCTGGAGTGCCAGGACAATGGGAGCAGCTGGTTTTGGTGTGAGGTGTGAGTCGGGTGGGTGACACACTGGCTGGTGAGGGCTCTTTCCAGCACAGTCTCCATCCCACAGAACCGGGTGGCCTGCTCTCCCCTCACACCTTGCTCCTGAGTGAGCCATTCCCCATGGACATGGTTTGGTTGCTTTGGTTGTTGGGCCCACTTTTCCAAAGGCTCTGTCTCCCAGCTGGCATTTCCCCCCCTCAGTTAAAAGGATCATGTAGTAAAAGCCATTTGTGGTGTGGAGTTGTCAAAATGCCCTGTGGCTCTGTCTGGCACAGGGATCCCTCAGAACCCTGGATCACTCCCCAAGGCACCTTGCTTGGAGCCACAGGGGTGGATTGGTTATGTTCTAGTGTGGCTTTTACTGTTCCCATCCCTGCTGTGGCTGTGACTGTGCCATCAGGCTTTAAAACCTGTCTGGAGGCTCTTTCTCCTCTGTTGAGGAGTCCTGCAGCAGTTCAAGATGGGTGTGGGGACAATGCAGGCAATTTCTTCTGCCTCGCAGACAGCCAGAGCTGGTTTTCATAAGGAGAGAGTTAGGCTGTGCATTTGGCTTTTCAAGAGGTTGGTTTGATGTGGCCAGACCAAATGCTTGCTTCTCCCAGCACCCTGAGCAGCTTTAGGGCAATTAGCATGGACTGCTCCAATGAACCATAACTCTGGTCTCATTCTGGGACAAAACTCAAAAGTATTTGCTGGTAGCACTACTGGAACTTGTATCCTGGCTTGCTGCTAGAGGCTAAAATTTCTCCAGTTTTCCTAGGTTTTCTGAGTATGTCAGAATAAATGGTGCAGCACATTTTATCAGGGTTTTATTAATTTCTTCCTCTCTCCATGTGGTGGGTGATGGTCAGTCAGGGATTCTTGAAATACCTGGTTTGAGTCCTGTTCCTACAGATGATGGTAGTAGACAGGTTCAGCCTCAGCTTTCAGGATGTTTTAGACATTACAGAATTGCTTCCCTCAGAAAAATATTAATAAAAAGTCATATAAGCTGTGGTTTGCAGCAGTTGTTTCTTTCTAGAAAACGATACCCTAGACAAAAAGCCAGACCTAGACTGGTTGCTTAGAGGTTCTTTTATATATTTTTCTGTGTTGCTTTGACATCTGAGTGTTCTGGTACAATTGTCTCCTACAAGGATTTTTCATACATGTGTGTTCATGTCAGTATTGATGCCCTGTCCTCTTGTAAGGCTCCTGGGTTTACTCTGGATGTTCAGATTAACACATTTGGACATGGTGATCTCTACTCAAGCATGGAGAGAGATGGATGGAAGGGGCCTGGAAGAATGTGAGGTTTATTCCAAAAGCCTCTGATTTTTCCTTTCCCAGCAGTAGTTTGGAGAAGGAAAATGGATTTAGCCTATTATAAGTTAGTGTAGGTGTAGAGAGTCTTTTCAAATTAACTCTTCTTCGTAGTGCTAATTATGGGAGTGAAGGAGATGTTGTTTGGTTTCCAGGCTGAGTCTGACATTTTAGACAGCAAAAAGCCCCCCCACTGAATTGCTCTAAGAGCATCTCAAAAGAAGAGTCAGTCTTCCAGAGCAAAGTTTCTTGTTCCCCAGTAAAGCAAAGCTGTCCAGCTTAATGCATTTAAAGAATCCAAGAAATACACATAATTTCTTCTCCTAAAAGAAGAAATAAAAAAGTGAGAGAGAAGCACTGTATGTAATAATGTATTGGATCCTACATCAGCAGTTCATCCTTGTGAGTCTATGTCCTACTATTTTCCTCAGTTTAAATAAAACCAAAGTGAAACCCCTCAAATTCTCTGTTGAAAACGATTGGTCACAAAACTTCTAGAACATTTTGAAAATTATAAATAGAAAAAGAGAGTGTTTCACCTGTTTGGACTTGGTTTTAGCTGGGAAAGACTATTTATATTAAATTTAAATCAAAGCATTTTATTACATATGTTACATATATTTTTATCTTAATATTGTAAAACAGTTAGTGCTAACTCAGACATCGTTAGTGCTTTTGATTCAGACAATTTTTAGAATCTACAAATGCCTTTTTAGGGTGAAAAGAGGTGAAGTACTCTGGTTTCTGAAGAAAAACCCCAGAATTCTTGCAAAACAAATAAACAAAAAAAAATTGAAGAACTAATCTCATTCTTTACTGATGTTTCTTGTACAGCTGAATGATAAGTGCATTGCTTCATGATAGGTTTATTTATGTGTGGTTTTTACTTCTTGGAAGAGATGTCCTGACCTTCCTTTTTCCAGTGTATTGTTTACTTCTGCAGCAGTGAAAATATAACAGCAAATGTAATAGAATTAAATTCCCTTCTTATTCTTTGTATAGTCTGTACAAGGAAAAAAACCTTTTACTTTATGATAGCTGTGGGAACTTATTCTAATTATTTTAAATCCAAGCTTGTTTTCCAGGTTAGGTGTTGAATGCAAGAGCTGTGGTTAATATTGGCCCCCTCCAGTGTGGAGATGCACTAACACTGATTGAAATACAAGTAAATATTTACAGAAAAACCACATTGTAGAGGATGCACATTACTGCAATTTTAGGAACCTCACGGTATTTAATAGCAAATATTTATTGTTTTATGAGCGCTGTAACAAGCAGGAAGATATTTAAAGGGAAGAGATTTGCAATCAGAAAGTTCCTGCTGTTAAATGCTGTGCTCAAACTCAGCAATAGAAAAAGATGTGATATCAAACAGTGATGGATCCCTTGTCAATGATTTAGGGCCTGAATTCTGCTGTGTTTTGTTTGGTCTTTATCTTGTAAATTTCCATAATTCTCAGAGGAACAACCTTCCTAAAACTCAGGGTAAGAGGCAGCAAAGTGTCTTGATTTTGCTGCTTCAGGGTCAGTCTGGTGAAGATGCTGTGTAGGGAAAATCTGATTTCTCCTCTGCCTGAAGCTGGGAAGCATTTCTGACATGGTGCTCTGATTGTGCCATCTGATTGCACTAGGGATGTTGTCCCTTTGCAGGGAAAAGCTGCCCAAGAGCTAAAGGAAAGACTGATACTGTGGTTCCTGATACTGATTGGATTAAAGGCATTTATTTCAGTAATTTTAAAAAGGCTTAAAAAATAAAACATGTGTTAGCGCACTAAAATGACAGTTTTGATGGGAATTCTTCCATAAATTGATCTGGCAGATGGAGAGAAATAGTTCTGATGAAGTGCTACATGCTCCCCCAAGTTCTCCCAAAGGATGGGAAAAAATCAGGACCTTGAAATACATAAAACAAATTGAATTTACTGAGTTCTTTGGCCAAGCATGAGAATTAGAAGCTCATAAAAAGTGCAGTTATCTTGCTCTCAGTAGCTGAATATTGTGAAACTGGGTACTGTTGCTGCAGTCTAAAAACGGATGTTAAACTGTCTCAGTTTGGATGATTTGGTGATTAGGGTTTGGGTGGTTTATGATCAAGCTGCGCATTATAACTTAAACTAAACAAGCATGGTTCTGCAGTCTTATTGCCACTGGGGCTCTATTATCTGTCCATGTCCCATGAGGGGCTTTTCATGCCTGAAGACACCTAGAACAGAGACTCGGCAGAATAAAGAAATAAAGTAGGTGTTTGTTAAAAATATATTAGGCTGGAAAACGATTGTTTTGTCTAAGTAAACTTATATCAAGTTCAGAGTTATATATTGATGTGGTACAGGATCTGGAAAATATGAAAGCTAAATCCTAAGGCATCATTCTCCCCTTTTAGATGCTTGATAGAGCCTCTTCCTTGTTAAGTCTCTATTCTAAGTACCTACTAATAATAGGTATTTAATAATAGATAAATATCTAACAACAGTAAATATCTAATGATAGTAAATATCTACCAATAGTAAATATCTAACAGTAGTTAGATATCTTTCAGTTGTAAATATCTAACAACAGTAAACATATAAAAATAATAAATATCTAACAATAGTAATGTTTTGCACAGTTGGCTATCATGCCAAGAAGAATAATTATTATTATGTGTGGTATTCACATTTTCTGAAAAATCCCTTTGCCCAGGATGTATCTCCTGGGAAGCTGAGAAGCCTCAGAGAAAAAGGAAAACAATTCTTATCTCATTTGCTTCTCCTGTGTTGTGCTCACATGTGGAATGTGTTTGGAGATTGTTTACCCACAGGTGATTGTTCCATTGGATTCTGCTGGGAGTTGCTTTCACTCTTTGGCCAATCAGGGCCAAGCTGTGTCAGGGCTCTGGAGAGAGTCACGAGTTTTCATTATTACCTTTTTAGCATTCTGTCTGCATCCTTTCTGTATTCTTTAATATTGTTTAGTGTAGTATTGTTTAATATACTACAGCATCATAAAATAATAAATTAACCTTTTGGGAAAGTGGAGTCAGATTCATGTTTCCTTCCTTCATTGGGGCACCCCACAAGTGCAATAATTATGAACAGATCTTTAGGCACAGAAGAGGAATAATTTAAAACATGTTTTCACCTGAACCAGTCTCTGTTTTCACAATTGCTTCGGGAGCAGAAGCCTTCTTAAACTAAAACCACTAAAACCCATCAGGTGGCTGTTTTCAGTGACCTGTTCTTTCCCTGGCAGCTACTCGGACATCCTGATCGAGCGGGAGGTGCTGATGCAGAAGTACATCCACCTGGTGCAGATCGTGGAGACCGAGAAGGTGGCGGCCAACCAGCTCCGGCACCAGCTGGAGGACCAGGACACGGAGATCGAGAGGCTCAAGTCAGAGGTGAGTGCCAGAGCCACCAGGCTCTCGCTGACTGGAGCCTTCTGCTGGGTGCAGGGCTGTGGGGATGCCTGGGGAGGCTCCTAGAGCAGAGCTAGACAGAGTTAAAGGAACAAAGTGGGCGTTTGTTGAAAGTCCTTCAAAGGACAAACCTTGGGAAGTACAAGATCCTGACCATGGCTCCACCCAAGGTGTATAGCGGAATCAGGAGCCCTTGATACAGGGAATGATTGGCATCTCACTCCATTGATTCAGAATGCTGAACAATTGCTTTATTAAAATTATATTATATTAATTATATTATACTATACTATATTAAAGACATACTACTCTAAATAATACTAAAATAATGCTAAAAAATATTACAGGAAAACCCATTACTGTCTGAGACAGGGAGGACACAGCTTTGACCCCATAGGGCAATTAATATAAACAACCATCACCAGAATCCAATGAAGAACTCTCTTCCATCTTCCTAACATATTCCACATGTGCAAAAACATCAGGGGCAGAGAACAGAGATAAGAGTTGTTTTCTCTTTCTCTGAGGTTCCTCGCTGCAACTTCCAGGAAATATCCTTGGGAAGTTGTGCCTGCCTGCCCTCTATGAAGAGAGCTGTGGCTACAAAGGTGCACCCAAGATGAGCCCCTAGTCACGAATTTTCACACTTTGATAAGTTTTGGTCTATTTCCATGTGGGCGTTCATTGCCCAATTCCAGCTCCAGGTTCTGCAGTCCCACGCTCCCAGGTTGCTCCCCTCCATTCCCTGCTGTTTGCACTATTTGGGCTGGAGCTGCAGTGGTGTCCTTGGTTCTGGGGCTGGAAAAGGATTGTTCTGTGTGACTGGGCTGTGAGGAGAACAGCTGACAGCACTTTATACAGAGTTCAGTTATATCCTAATGTAGTGCAGAATCTGGAAAATATGAAAGCTCAAACTTAAGGCATCAGTGATATTCAGAATTTCTGTAGTATCCTGTGAAAATGACAGAACCCAGTGAGGCTAATATATAACAGTCCCCTAGTGACTCCTTAGAATAATGATTTTCTGTGAAATATTGAGGCATGTTGGGCTGATTGGGTTACTTTTCCTGACATCCTGTCATGCTTTCATCCCCCTAGGATGACACACTGCTTTGCAGAGTGGGTGCCACTGATTTCACTGTTTCCTCCCTGCCTTCAGGTTTGAGTTTGGCTGTGATGGTGTTAAGGACTGTGCAGGACTGCTCTGATTCCCTGGATGTTGTTAAAAACCTTGTGGCAGTCCCAGGCTGATAAAGCCCAAAAGGCACAGTTAGTTTTGGGGGCAGAACCTGCTGGTTCCGGGTCCCCCTTCCAGCTGGACAGGCATCTGTACTGGCCTGAAGTGCCCCAGTCCCTGTCCCCAAATGTGTGATGGTCATTCTGTGCCCCTTCCACAGGCTGGGGGGAAGGGAAATTGTTGTTCTGGTAGTTCTCCAACCAAGGGTTGCCTTAACTTGAGGAAGCATTTAATGAGTGTTTGGTTTTGTCAGATTGTAGCACTGAATAAAACAAAGGAAAAAATGCGACCTTATCAAGGCAACCAGGAAGATGAAGATCCAGATATTAAAAAAATTAAGAAGGTAAACATGAAGTCTTTTGTGCTTAAAGGGAGGAGGGTGGGATGAGGGGTGTGCTTCTGTTTTTTGGTCTAGGTTTTATTTTTTTTGTTGTTTGTTTGTTTGGCTTTTTTTTTTTTTCTTTTCTTAAGTACAGTTGAATAACAAGTTTTTCTTTGCTCTGCCCCTACTTAAATCTCTTCAATTACATGTATTTTTGTGCCACACTTTATCTTGTGATGTATTTGCATGAAATACTTTATGGGACGTGTCTGGTTTCTGTCTTTTTCTGGGGTGTGCAGTCTGAGCCAGGGTCAGCCCTGAGCTGGTAACGTAGTGCGAATTTTCCTTTTCGTGTAGATTAACCATTGTTGCAGAAGCTGGGAATGCCCCTTTTAGTAGCAAGAGGGCTTTGAATCTGTATGTAATTCACTGTATTCTGTGTCTTGGTCATTTTGACAGCTAGGCCCCTTTTATTTGAAGTTATTTTTTCAGAGTAAACTGATACCAGCAAAATTTTGCACTTCTCATTCAAGATGAATCAAGATCAGGGCACAGACACAATGAAATTTCCTGTGACCAGATGTAGACCTCTTCTGTAATCTTTAATCCACTTGCAACTTCAACAGATATTATGCTTAGTTAGATTTTTTCCATGACATAGAGGTGCTTTTTAAGAATGCCAAACATCTGTCTCTTTGAATACCATGTTTGTTGCCTTGGTGTCTGATACCAAGCAATGTATTGATACCTAGCTTTAAATACCCATACCAATTGTTATCCATTCAAAATGGAAAGCAAAGTGACCTTATAAAATAAAGAATTCTGCCACTAATGATAGTGAGTCTGTGCTGGACTGTGTTACCTGGAGGTATTGCAGGACACCTTTGGGGTATAAGAGAAATGTTCTAGGGGGAGGAAGAAGGAACAGCACTGGTGCTGATGGGAAGGGGACAACATTCCAGCTTGCAGTGAAAGATTCCCTTCTGTGTATGCCATGTTTTACAGTCTGTTTCCTGGCAACAATTATGACCCTTAACAAACAGAAATGTAAAATATATTTAATTACAGAACAATTATATATCAATAAAGGAACATTTTTATTTTTGCACAAAGACTTTTAATTTTGAGAGTTGTTTCTACAGTGAAGAGCTTATGATAAGTCACGTAATATGTTTTTTTAACTTTCTTTTCCTGCGTGATCCCTTTTTAGGTTCAGAGCTTTATGCGGGGCTGGCTGTGCAGAAGAAAATGGAAAACCATTGTCCAAGACTATATTTGTTCTCCTCATGCAGAGAGCATGAGGAAGAGGAACCAGATAGTTTTCAACATGGTGGAGGCTGAGTCTGAGTACGTGCACCAGCTTTATGTCCTGGTGAACTGCTTCCTGCGGCCCCTGAGGATGGCAGCGAGCTCCAAGAAGCCGCCCATCAGCCACGACGATGTCAGCAGCATTTTCCTCAACAGGTAGAGGGGACCTTTTTGGGAATTTTTTTTGTTGGTTTGGGAGGTTTTTGTGGCTTTTTATCTGGGTTTTTTTTGGTGGGTGTCCCTGAGTGCTTGTTCCCATTCTGGGTCAGCTGAAGGCAGAGTCCTGGCTCCTGTTTTGGGTCTGGTGCAGGTGGTGTCACTGAGCCAGGGCTGAAAGGCAAAGGTGCTGCAGGTGATGCTGTTGGAAACCAGCATGACCTCCTCTTTACCTCCCTGCATTCTCTGTCTTCCTCTGCTAAAGGCAAAAAAGGACAGATGGTGCCTCTTAGGGCAGTTCCCATAATTTTCTGTCACCTTTCCTGTTTCTTTTTTTCTCTTAAGAGAGCAAAACTGGACTTACTGGCCTCATATGATCCCGATAAGACCCCGAGGATGAGAATGTCAAAGCTTCTATTTTCTGTTGTCCTGCCTAAGGAATCTCATTCCCTCTCACTTGTCTTTTCATATCCTGCAAAAAAGGAATTGTTCTTTCATTAGGCATCCAAGTACTGCTGTAATGAGCATGTTCAAGTAGCCCAGGAGGCATCTAACATTAGATACAGGACTGGGATTGCATCCAAGCCTGCCCCAAACTTCTGAGAAACAGAATATGTTCCTTTAGTCATGAGGCAGGTTTCCTTTCCCTTGCTAGAATATGAATACGATGTTAGAATATTTATATTGAATACTACGAGTTTTTTAGAAGCAGTGAGCTAGTATTTTTAAACAATGCAATAATAGGAAGCACTTATTTCCATAACAATAACTGTCTTCTGTTTTTTTTCTAGCAAAGTGCAAAAGAGGAAGAGATGTTTCTCTGTGAATTATTAATCAGAAAATAAAACCAGAATTGTCTTTTTGTTTGTTTAAATACTTGTTTTTCAGTGAAACAATCATGTTTCTTCATGAGATATTTCACCAGGGCTTAAAAGCAAGAATAGCTAACTGGCCTACCTTAATTCTAGGTAAGGTACTTTATTTTCTGTAGGGGTATAACTTTCATATTTATTTTTGAATAATCAGTACTGATTTTTTTTTTCTAAAGACATGACTTCTTAAAAGTCCCTTTTGAAAGGAATATGCTTATGCAGGGTTAAAACCACAAGATGAGGTGTAGTGGGAATTCCATGCGGGCAGTAATGGTCTGTATATGAGAATTCCTCTGCCCTAATCATTGATTAGAGTTGCATTTTTGGTAATGCTGTCTGACTATTAGGTAATCAGAACAACCATCACTGGGCAGGTGAAAGAGCTATGTTTAATGTTTCTAAATTGTCAGTGTATTGGAAACAGAACTGATTATAGTAATTCACTTCCAGAGAAAACACTGGAAAACACATTTTCTTTAAAAATGTATTTCAATACATGAGTAGCTGGGGAAAAAAAAAGGCATTTTCCTGCTTTTTTTTTAGCTGACTTATTTGACATTCTGCTGCCAATGCTGAACATATATCAAGAATTTGTTCGGAATCATCAATATAGCCTACAAGTGCTGGCAAACTGTAAGCAAAACAGAGATTTTGACAAACTCTTGAAGCAATATGAAGCCAACCCAGCATGTGAGGGCAGAATGCTGGAAACTTTCCTTACCTACCCCATGTTTCAGGTATTCCCTGTGTATTTTTTGTGTACATTTGGTTTTACTGTTTGGTAGATTCATTTTATGTTACTGACATTGCAATCGATTGAGGGCTCATCTTGCTTAACTAGAAATACTCTCCTGAAAATCGGTTTGGTGTAATTTATTTTTTTGTTACACCAAGACTCTGCCTGTGGAGATCTCCTCCCCAGCTATGCTGGCTCACCTTTGCTCAGGAATGTTGAGGGGTAGGGTAGGATGAGGATGGCACCAAAGAAAATTAGCAGGGAGCAGGTCCTTGACTTGGGACCCCTGGTTATAAAGCCCAGAGAGAGGTGATAGTCAGGAACTTAGAGCAGCCACAGGCACCTTACTGGGAATTCATTTGGTATCCTTCTCCCTGCTTTGCTCTCCAGCTACTTGGTCTTTAGAAAATGAAAAATAAACTGCAGAAGTTTTGAAAACTGTGCTTGCCCTCCTGGTTTCTACTGTGATCTGCCTGGAGTAGACATTTTCTGCTGTTTTAAGATGTCTGTGAAGCACTGGCATGAGAAATTTATGTCTTTTTGATTTAACCTGACATTTTGCTCATCAGAGGAATAGTGAACCTTCTCAGTTTGTGCAGTTATTGGAAAGCCAGATAGAGAAAAAAAAAATAAAAGGGGCATCAGTGACACTTACGTTGAGAGTAGTTATTTGTATTAGCCTAAGGAGCCATTAGCACCTGCAACAATACTTTTTTAATTTTTGAAGTGTTATATTTTAAAGTTTTTGTGGATTTGGGGTTTCTTTGGGTTGAGTTGAAGCCAGGTCAAGGGAGGGAAGGAAATGGTCCTGTTCCTGGGTGATGAGGAATGTTATTATGTCATTGCTGGTGACTTTCCACATGAGCATTATTTTGCCTCTCCTCCTACATAAATCTTGTTGTGTCAGACCAGTTATGCTGCACCATCACTTGGTTAAAAGCTCTGAAGGGTTCTTCTTTCTGTGGTTAAAAGCTCTGAAGGGTCCTTGTTACCCTGTAGCCTTTAATAGTCAAATACTGGACATTCTTTCATCTCCTTTTGTGCAATGTGAATGTTACCTGAATGCGGCCAGGTCACCTGGTATTTTCAATGTCAAAAGAAATTTACATGCTCATAATCTATTAAAATTGAGGGAAGGTATATATGGATTTACTGACATTGTATCTTACTGGTTTCAAGATTCCCAGATATATTATAACACTTCATGAACTTTTGGCTCACACACCACACGAACACGTTGAGAGAAAAAGCCTTGAATTTGCTAAATCTAAACTAGAGGAACTTTCAAGGTAAGATTTTTCTACCTTATCTCTGATTATTTTGAATTTAAGGTTTTGAAAAGAAAAACCAGTTTTCTTTATTTTTACTTGTTTTTGCTCTATTAAAAATATATGCATTGTAAAGAAAAGGATCAAACACAAAACAGAAGATAATGAAAAATAACAAAAATACCTCACTGTAATATTTTGTCTGTTCTAATTATTTTTTCTTTTCGGCAAATTTAAATCTCCAAAAGTCTCCTTGTATTTTGGTTAGGGAGAATCGAAATCACTATAGAAACCACCTACTCCTGGGTTATGAACAGAGCAGTTCTCTTTACATAAAGAAATTTTATTTTTCTTAATTTAAAGAGAGAAGAGCATTTTAAATAATTGTGGTCTTGGAAAGCACCTAATTCTCTGTCTGTGTTATAATTTTAGTATGCTAGTGTGCAAAGTGAATTTCATATTTGCTTTAAATCATGCCAGATAAGCAGGAACTAAAGATATATTCTGAGAACTTTTGCTCCCTGTGGAAACCTGCACAATGAAGCTCTTCCCTGAACCCCCAGACCTTTCTCAGATGTTCCTCTCATCAGCACAGTGGGAAATGTGTTTCTCCTCTCTGGGAAATGCACTTTTCTGCTGAGAACAAAGAGACCATGAGTGAACTCCTGGATATAAATATTCAGTGTCTGGAGTATTCACTTAAGATGTGCTTGGAGAATATTTACTTGTAAAAGATCTGCACGAGCAGATAAATCAGCTTTGGACTGGCTTCATCACATAAGTCAGAGTTCACTGCTGATGCATCTGATTCACCACTGAACACTCAGAAGTGTCTGTGGAGTCTGAGACTGACTGATCCTCTCTGCTCATAAAGTCAGTCGAGACCATAAATGTAAAATTACCTGACTCATTTCCATCCCTTTAAGGTAGTTCTGAGGGAGGAGGAGATTCCAGGAAGTGCAGTCCAGTCTCACTTTAGGAAAATATAATTGCAAGAGCATATAAACTCCTGGATTTGTTTCTGCACAAAAAAAAAAAAAAATATATATATATATAAAATCTGTATTTTTCTCTGTAAGGGGAGAATGCCTGTAGGAAGAACAATAAGAAAAATGTTGAAATATCAAAGCTGTGGTTGTTGAGGGAAAGGAAAGGAAAGGAAAGGAAAGGAAAGGAAAGGAAAGGAAAGGAAAGGAAAGGAAAGGAAAGGAAAGGAAAGGAAAGGAAAGGAAAGGAAAGGAAAGGAAAGGAAAGGAAAGGAAAGGAAAGGAAAGGAAAGGAAAGGAAAGGAAAGGAAAGGAAAGGAAAGGAAAGGAAAGGAAAGGAAAGGAAAGGAAAGGAAAGGAAAGGAAAGGAAAGGAAAGGAAAGGAAAGGAAAGGGGAAAAGGGAAAGGGAAAGGAAGAAGGAATGGAAAGGGGAACGGAAGGGATACATTGAATTGTAAAGATGAAACAGGGACAGAGGAGGACCCTGAAGCCATGGAAAGGAAGTCCTAAATATGCCCTATGCAATTCTAGGCAACACTTTCCTATTTGTGCACTAAGGATCAGGTTCTCTTCTATCAGCTGTGAAGTGTTTGTAGCTCAGTGGCATCTGTCAGATGTGCTCAGGAACAGTCACTAATCTGCCAAATTGGCTCCACTGCTGAAAAATCAAAATGATCACAAGAATGGTTTGAAAAGAAGGGGAAAAAAGGCAGGAGACCTGCGCTGGAGTGAGGAGGCACTGGGTGGGTAGATCTGTAGCAGGTGCTGAAGGACATGCACTGTGTCTTCAGAGACACAGCAGGTGTGAGGCACGTTTTGGGGAGATAAAGTGCATTTTTGTCCCCAACAGAGTGATGCACGACGAGGTGAGTGACACAGAGAACATCCGGAAGAACCTGGCCATAGAGAGGACCATAGTGGAGGGCTGTGACATATTGCTAGATACCAGCCAAACCTTTATACGCCAAGGTAAGACATCCCTCTGCAAAGCTGCAAAAAACCATGAAAAATACTGCACTGAAGGCAGCAGGGCTCACACTGCCATCATCAGGCTGGGCACTGCACTGGGCACTTGTCAGCATCCTGAGCCTGTCCCCTGTCACTGCAGGGTGAGTCACAAAGTGCCCTGAAAACGGGTGATTTTGGGCTGTGGTTGGACCTCAGTTTCTGCAGGAAAATCAGCAGCACACGAGTGGCAAAGCCCCCATGAGATTGTGATTCACATTCTGCCTGGACTGTGGTCCCAAGGGGATGGAGCAGGGAAAGAGCAGCACTCTTCTCCTCTCTGTCTATTGATGGCAGCTTTGGAAACTCTTTCTGTTGAAAATCAGTTACAGCAGAGGTGGAATTTGTTGTTAAGTTCCCAAAAACTCTGCTAGAATAACATTTCCATTTTAAATAAGGGACAGGGGTTTTTGCCAGGAACTGCAAATTGGTTGATGTTTACTTTAGCTGCTTATTTTTCTCCCATTTATATAATATTTTACTTTTGGATCTCTTGAAGCCAGTTACTGGGTTTGTACAAAATAGCTACAGATCTGTACTGCAGGATTATGACAGGTTTTGCTCCTTTCTCTTGAAAAGCATTAAAAATACTCAGGAAAGGTTAGGAATATAATTTAGGTGCATCCCTTCCTCAAACTTTTCCAGATAACCTCAGCAGAACATCTGGTATTTGATGGGGCCATATTGCACTTGGTAATTAATAGGCTTTCTGTACATTTTGTAATGCATTTTATGCTGTTGCTGTAGGTATGTGGCTAAACTATGAATTTTCTCTAATAACTTCCAATATTATTTTTACAGTACACTAACAATATTGTTTTTACAAACCCCATTAAATTACTTGATTCTTCATTACATGCATTCATTTTAATCTCTGAGGTGTTTTAAGAGTTATGAATATGGCTTTCAGAAAAAAAACAAGTTGTTTTGCACCCACAGCCAAAAAAATATAATGCTGTGATTATCCTAGGTTGACTTGTACTATGAAATCTAATTAAAGTTTAGAATTTTTTTAAAGATTATTACAATATGTAATACAAATATGTATTTTTATTTATTGGGGTTTCCCCATTAAGACTGACTGACAGTGTTTTGTCTGTGTACCCACTGCTTCCAAAGGAATATTTAGAATTTTTTTCTGTGGGAATCAATCTGTACAAATTACTGTTGTCTTGTTAGTCCCAAGGCCAAACCCTGTAAGTGAATTAAATTCAGATTTATTTCTAGGCACACAGTCAGAGGGCAGTGGTCAGGAGTCTGTGTTGCAGAAGGCTGTATCAGCTTATCTGGTGGAACATCCACTGCCTGTGATTCTTGCAAGGGCAGAAATCTGAATAAAGCAAATGAAGTAATGGAGCCCATTTTCCTTTTACATCTGACAGTGGGGTCACTTTGGCAGTGGTGCCCATCTCCTCTGGTTTTAGTAAGGCTTCCATTTGTTGTCTTGATTAATGTAGATGGGCACAGGAACCTCTTTTCCAGCTTTAAACAGGAGAGAGGAGCCACTACCTTTGTGCAGCCTTTTTTTGTGGATGTTAATGGCAACTTTTTTATGTGTTACAGACTTATTATTTTAAAGAAGAGATTGATTCTGTTGAGTTGTGCATGTTGAGAGCACAGGAACTGTCCCTGGCAGTGTTTTGCAATGCAGATTGCAAAATGTAATTCTCATTCGAGTTTCTTGGGGTCTGATTTTCCCTGCCTCTCACTTAGGTACAGATTTTATAGTCAGGCACACAAACAAGTGAGGAATGTTTTCTTTGTGAGGCTGAAGGACACTCAGGGAGTCTGAAACATGTTGACATCCAAACAGCTGAGCACCCCAAGCCCCTCTGTTGCCTTCAAACACTGATGCTTCTACCATCAGCTGCTGTGAATTTACCTCTGCTGATAAAGATATTGTAACCACAAAATCATGCTGAAGCTGGAAGGGACTTTGGAAATTGCCTATTCCAGTCTCAAAGCAGCACCAGCTGGAGGAGGTTGGCTTCTGCCATGCCCAGTCAGTATTTTATTCTTTCCAAGGACAAAGACTTCACAGCCTCCCTGAATGAGCAACCTCTTCCAGTGTTTAACACTCTGAGCAGTAAAAAAGCCCAAAAACCTCCAGCATGGGGAAACCCAGACTGAGCTGGTAAATCAGACAGCACAGTGTATACTTCTGAATGCTTGGGTTTGTTTATAAATCCAGCCTTTTATATTCCTTGGGTTGAGCAAATGCTGAGAAGGGTGACTGTTGAAGCATTGAAGTGCTGGAAGTGCTTAAGGCCTGAGGCTGGATAAAAATTCATGGAATTACACTATTGTCCAAACTATACTGTTAATGAATGTTCTAAAATTAGCTTCACTTGCTCATTGCATCTGTACATTGGCCAATCGTGATCATTTTTTTTCCTTAAGAGGAAAAAAAATCTGTGGTAGAGCCAATGCCCAGTTTTGTTAACCACTAAAGCCTGATGAGAATGCCCAAGGTCCTTGCTTGGGGTCAGCCATGCAGTATGTGTAGGAGATGTGTTCCTCTCTGCACATTTGAAAGAGATAAAATGCAGTCTGTGTTTTCTGCTTTTAGAGAGAGGTTTGCTCTCTATTACCTTATTAACAGTATTTCAGCTCTGTGCAAGAATATTGTTTAACCTCAGCCCATTGTGGCATTACAGAGCATGTTAATTCTGAAAGCATTCCAATGAAAGTAAAAATAAATAAATAAACAAAAATTACTAGTGACCTTACTTCTGTAAGAATATCATATTTATAGGTACTATTACTTTACTAAGAAAAGCAGAAACAATATGTACAGATTGGATATTGCTTCCCTAAATGTGTAGATGGAATTTTAGGACTAAAAGTACCCAGGGAATTTTGTCTGGGAGTTGTTTTGAACATGCTGGCCTTGCAGCATGGCTTGAGGGACAATCAGCGTAACACGGAAAAGTCACAACACATGGAAATGATCTCCTCCCTCTCTCCTGCAGCTGAGGCAGGTTGGCTGCTTGTCCAGGGGAAATGCACAACAGCCAGTAAATATTTATGGGTTTGGGTCAGAATGTAAGTGAATCTGAAACGTTCCAAACTCCTCTGCAAAATTCTAGAGCATAACTTCACTGCTGTGTTTCGGTGACACAAGTTGTGTTATACATTTAGTCTAAGTGTGAAATGTCTGTCAGAGAACACTGTTCTCTGGCAAATTTACTGCTGTGTAATTTCCCATGTCAGTAGAACTTTATATATTAATAATTTAAGACTACTTAAATATATATAGAGAGAGCTAAGTGTAGAAAAAATGTAGATAAATAGCACCTTTCTCAGTTACTGCAATTTCTCTGTTTGTTAATTTAAGATTGCGTATGTGAACTTTCAGAAAGATAATCCTTTTGACAACACAGACTAAGAATTGCTAATCTAATATTTCATGGATAATTCTGTCAGGCTTGCATTGTGTCAGGGTGCCACCACTACTTTGAGCTTTGATGCAGCTGTGACACTTCGTATCTGGAAGGGGCAGGTCAAAGCCTTCTCCTCCTGCTTGTTCTTCCCAGCATTACTTTCATGCTGCTTTAGCTGTGTGAGTACCTGATGCTGGAACAAGGCACGAGCCAGTGTAAAGGTAATAGTGAGGAGAGATGTGTGGGAAGCAGACTAGGAGGTCTCTTGGCTGCCCTGTCTGCTAACAGCAAGTTGTATGGTAGAAATATTTCTGTTTAATCTACAGAGGAGTTGCACTTCACCGCCAAATTTAACTCCTGCTTCAAATTTGGAGGTGATACACATGGTGGGATCAATCTGGAAAAGTTGGTCACAGACTGAGATGTGAAACAGCAAGAGAAGCAGAGCTGTCCCCAGCCTGGAGCTCTGCAAAGCAAAATTCAGGCTTATGCGAGCAGGTTCAATTTAGTTCGGGAGTGTTTTACTGGCAACACATTTCAGATGAGCTGTGGAGCACTGACAATTATGCAGTACAAGATGAGAAGAAGAGATATGCTTCATTTCCATCTCTCTTGTACATGGGTGCACACACAAACTCTTTTCCATCAAAAAGAACTTTTCCATGTTCTTTCCATTCTCTGTCTCTTTGGTCTGGAAGTGTCTTTTGCAAGTGTAGTGGCTGTCAGAGTGGTGTTTGCTGTTCAGCCACATTTTCTGATCAATGGCCTCTTAGTGTTTAATTGCCTAATCAGCCCTGGATCTAATCCTGCCATGTACACAAGTGTTAGTCTGGACTGTACTTGAGTCTATTTATGATAACAATAAAAGGGAATCTGTGCAGTAAAAAAGAGATTGACTTGTTCTTGAAAGAGACGCTGATACACATTGATACTGGAATGAAGAGTTGTGTTAATAAATATAATAGTGTTCAATGAATTTACAGTTTGAACATTACCTACTAAATATTATTGTAATACAGTAAATTTTTCACCTTCATTACCAGGTTCCCTTATCCAGGTCCCCTCAGTTGAGAGGGGAAAGCTGAGTAAAGTTCGCCTGGGCTCATTGTCTTTGAAGAAAGAAGGAGAAAGACAATGCTTCTTGTTTACAAAACACTTCTTAATTTGTACAAGAAGTTCAGGAGGAAAACTGCATCTTCTTAAGGTATGGACTTCATATTATGATTTAATTGTATTAAATTTAAATGTTGGCAGTTCATCTTTGGTGAACTGCCAACATTTTGCTGTTTTATGGGTTTCATGTGAGCTTTGCATTAGTGGTTATGAACAAAAGTGGGCTGGTGCACAGTGTTTAGCTGCTTTATCTTTTCATTGCAAATAATAGAATTCAGTCAATTTCCTTTTATTAGACCCAGTTAATTCTAGTATACTGGAGATTAGAAACAAGGCATTGATGTATCTATTTGTTTGAAGTGGTGAATAAATTCAGTGTATGTAGCACTGAATTTAAGTCAGTTTTCAGTGCATAAATCAGTCAGTACAACCCTGCAGAATTGCCAAAGAACATTTTCCAGAGCTCTAATAAAATTAATTTTCAAAGTCAATTCAGTTTTCCTGAACAGCATGTTCTCTTAAAATAAAATGTCATCTAAGAACAATCTAGTTATATTTGTTGAGAATCTGTCTTTCATACTGCTGGCTTGTGGGTAAGGAGATGTTGATAGTTCATGGAGTGGGTTATGTTGAATGGAATTTTAATTTGGCATACCAAGAGGTTATTAATGGTCATGTACTTTACCCCTTTGCACCTCTTACATAGTTCAAGTACTTATGCAAAATAAATAGAGTCTAACAGAACCTTTAGGAAAACTTGTATGTATTTCACTTACATTCAGAAAATGAAATTCTAGTTAATTTTTTTGAACTTGTGTGCCATAAATTAAAGCATGGTAAAAGTGAAAGAAGTTTTGTGCATTGTACTATTAATCTGCTGGATTTGGAAAAAACATTATATTTAATCAGTTTGAGTTTAGTTCTTTAAGGAAAAAATGTGCATCATGAAATTGATGTATCTTCCTTAGAGCTCTGAGTAATGTAAAATGTTAGAGTCAGGCCTGTCAACATTTAAAAAAATCTGTGACAAATGGGAATAAATAACATTTGTGTGAAATGTGCTTTGTTTCCACAGACAGGAGGTGTTCTGTCTCTGATAGAATGCACTCTGGTCGAGGAGACAGAAGCGAGTGATGATGATTGTAAGTTAAATTCAGCTGTCAGTAGTAAGTACAGTTTCTAGTTTCCTAAAATTAGTACCCTTTTCTATTTTTTTCATAAGAGCAAATAGATATGTTGTTGTGAAACCAGTAGAATACAGTGTAAAACTGATCCATTAAAATTGCTGTTCTACTAATGGACATGCTGGCTTGGATGGGGCATTGTTTTGTTGTATTTGTTCCTGCTGTTAACACCCCTTACTGGATTTTCAAGAAGGTTGGCTGGAGAAATGTGGCTTTTGTATTCAAGCTCACCCAGAGCATCTCGGAAAAAAAAAAATTTGAAAATTTAAAAAAAAGGAAAAAAGCCTTAAATAACCTGCATAATAATTTGCTTTCTGGAATACATGGGAGTTGACTGATTTGGAAGAATTAATGGGAACTTTTGGCCTTGGGCTCCCCACAAATCTGGAGTGCAAGCTTATTCAAATGGCATTACAAAATACAGTCTCAGGCTAATTTTATTGTTACTTCTTTTGTTTTCCATCCTGCAGTTTGTCAAGTTTTGCACTTGAATTGTGAAAGTAGTTTTATTAATTTGAGTGATACTTGTAGTATGGGGAGGATGTATTAGCATACATGTGTTATAAGAAACTTTATATTGAAGAGCAAATCCCAATATGTGAACAACAAAATGAGTTTTTGGATACCTAATTGGATTTGCTCTTTATCAGCAAGATGTTTTATAGCTTTTCCATTGTAAATGAAATCACTGTTTTCTTTGCCTTATGCTGTGACGTTTCATGGTGTGACTTTTTTTCTCCCCCTCTGGCTGTAAAGCAAAAGGCTCTGGGCAAGTGTTTGGACACTTGGATTTCAAGCTGATAGTGGAGCCCACGGATGCTCCTCCTTTCACTGTTGTCCTTTTGGCCCCATCACGGCAGGAGAAAGCTGCGTGGACAAGTGACATCAGCCAGGTACCTCAGTGCTTTTCTTTCTTGGTTTGAAAAGCCAGGTGTCTGCTGAGGGAGGCAGGAGCCTCCCTTGGAATGGAAAATGCAAACCCTCTCCCTCTGATTTATTGTAATTTTGAAATGAAGGGGCTCTCAGGCAAAGATACGGGAGCAGGAATAACAGTTCTGTACTAGGAACATTAACAGTACAAATGCAATAGTACAAAAAGGAAATAAAACAACTGAGAGAGTGCTCACAGTCCCTGCCCCCTGAGTGCCAGGGGGTGTCCCAGCCCCATCCATGGGGGCTCAGCCCTCCTGCAGTGCCAGCTGTGGCTCTGCTGCAGCACGGATCCTGCACAAGGGGGGAGTTTTCCTCTGCAGCTCCAGGGCTGCTGCAGATGGGCCTGGGCTCCCTCTGGCCATGCAGGGAGCAGAAAGCTGCTCCTCTGGCAGTGCAGGGGGCAGAGGCTGCTGGGGTGTCCCAAAGCTCAGATTGGATCCAGGGAGGAATGCTTGGCTCCTCCCCTGGGCGGGGCATCTCCCCACAGGATGCTGGGATTGGATCGGCCCTGCAGGGACACTCATTGGCCATGGACAGGAGGTGATTAATGATGAATGGGCCATGGACAGCAGAGAGCTCCTGGAGGGAGGATTGGCTGTGGGAGAGATAAAGAACAACTGCCCCATGGACAGCAGAGAACTGCCCCAGCTCTGACAGATGGAAATGGAATACACACCCTCATTTCCAACCTAAGACCTTTTCTCACTTGGTTTTGGTGAGGTCTTCCTTCAATCTGAGCTTCTGAAAAGCAGCCTGACGCAGGGGTGATGAACACCTTTGATTTGCTGTGAAAAACCATTAGTGCTGCCTGTTCTCCTCAAAATTGTGTTGTTGCATTTGAATCATCAGGGAAGTGTGTTTCTCAAAAATAGAGATGGTGTATAAATGTCAAAATTGTCCATCAACAAACATAGTGGTGAGCATTCTTATGTCTAAGGAGAGCCCATCTAGACACCTATTTCGATTTAAGAAGAAGGTTTATTCATGTACTGATTTATATATGATTTTCATACAGATCAAAACCACCTGAGTCCTAGCGTGAAAGTGATACCATATCACATCATTAATGAAGTAAGAAAATGGGCTAAATTCTTTTTTCCACCAAAAAGGAATGCTAACAAACCATTATAAATAATTGCTGAGCATTCTGACAGTGTGCAGGAACTGTCAATGTTGTGAATAAACAAAAAGGGTATTTAAATTTTTTTAAATGTCAGGGATAAGTTGTTGGGGGTTTTTAAAATTGCTTTTTACTTTAAACATAATAGACAAACTTTGTCATAATCTATTTGTGGAAAGAAGCTGAATGCAAAAAAACCCAAACAAAACAAAAACCCTGAACTTCCAGCTAACCAGAGCTAAATCAAGGCTATTTGTGTTTTGTTTATGCACACAAACAAGAATATACATCTCTCATAGTTCTGAATTCAGGTCCTATCCTCTATTAATTTAGAGAGAAATAGCTGATTAGAGGAATATCAGCATGGAATGTCATGCATTTCCAAAGTTGCTATCATTGCTGGCAATATCTCCAGATGAATCATCATCATAATGAGGAGAAATTGCTTAAAAAATAAGAATTCTGACTTATTTTGTGCCAGATTAACATTTTTGAAAGGACAAAAATATGCAAATAAAAATTTCAAAATACAGTATGAGCTACAACTTGCTATCTTACAGACAGACCTGGTTGGAGAATTTTTTACAAAACAGATTTTCGGGAAATGATTGTTGTTCCATTGATATGTAAAATTACTGGAGTAATTTCCTGGCACAGACAGACCATTTAAGAATGCTACTAAGTCCATTCTTAGCCTAAATGATAATAATTTTAAAAATCATCTGATACCATGATTGGTGCTAAGGGCTTCTTTGAACTATTTCAAGGTCAAATAGGGGAAATATAAGTACTTCTATTAAATGTGTTTCTCACTGCTTTTATATAATGATTGAGAAAATCATACTGTGAATTACTGCAGCTGCACTTTCCAATTAATCCTAAAATCCTGAATTGAAACCTGCATAAAACTGCATAGATGATATTTTAAATTTAAAACTATAGATGCAATCTAAACCTGAAGAGGCCTGTGATTATCAGGTTTGAGCAACCCTGTATCAGTCATTGGTTTGAAATGAAATGTTCCACAGCCTGAAGGCAACATGTATTCTTGAAGTCAGGATAAACATGTGAGATAATTTCTGGAACTCCTTTTTACTGATGAAAGGAGATTGTCCATATATTAAAAAAAAAAAAAGTATGTTTATATATGTGTACATATATATGTATATATATATATATATGTATTAATAAAAGTAGAAAATGTAATGAAGACAAGAGCCCTGTAGGGTTTGGTAGAGGTCCAACCCCTTCGCCAGCTCTGTTCCCTTCTTTGGGCTCATCTAAACTACATAAAACTGCACTTAAAAGTCCCTCCTAATTCCCAGCCTCAAACATTTATACAAGGGTTTGCAGGGAGCAGCTTGGACAGCTTTCTCACAGCTGCATTTCACAAGGAGCACCACTTGAATTTGTTTTTACAAATGTGTTTCTGGAAGCTTTTATATTCCCTTATAGTCTTTTGCACAGAGGTAGAGGTTAAGGTATTACCATACCCCTTGGAGTATAAAGCCTTCTGACTTTCTTGTGGTCTTGATTTCTCAAGCTTACACTCTTTCAGGAAACACTAGAAATAATGAGTTTTGTTCCCTTTCAAAGGAGCTTCAAAGGAAATATCACTTCCAACTCAAAGTACTTAATCATGTGGAAAAGAAAAGGTTTCTGAACTGAATACCCTGAGAGGCAAAGGCTAGAGAAGCATGTCGACTCTAATTCTTGCATCACGGCTTTTCATTTGAGAAAACACCTTGTCTTAATCAGCCCATACCCTGCAAAAGCTGTGCTTTGAGCTTATAGGGATATGAAAAGTGTTTTGGCTTTAACAGTTTTCAACGTTTATTTCCACAGTGCATTGATAATATAAGGTGCAATGGATTAATGACAATAGTGTTTGAAGAAAACTCCAAAGTCACAGTGCCACATATGATCAAGTAAGTGCAGCAGAGAACAAAATAGATGGTTGTGTTTCTTCAATAAAATTTTTAACAAGAGAAAGCATGTGTTTGGAGAATGCAAACCTTTAATTTCTTTTTTCTCGCATTTTTGTTGAATGGAACTGTTTCCAAAGCATATATTTTCAAACTCCTTTCTTGGAGTTGTAGGGATCACTCAGAGTGGTAAATTCTCAATTCACAGTGTTGGATCACAACTCAGATTGTTCTAGGTTTTCAGTAGCTGGCTTCAGTTACGCCTCCAATGAATGATTTTGTTCTCAGCTTTTCCTTGTCATCTCATAATTTTATTGGACATTTTTACAATGTCTTCAGAATTTATGTGACTGCAGGCAAGTACCATATTCAAAGGTATTTTGTTATAATAGCCAAAGTTTTTGTTCTCTGTATTTCTGTTATTTCTGTTAAAAAATTACTTTCTCTCATGATTTTAACTGATCACATCAAAGTAGCATCATTGTTTATAAGGCTGCTTCCTTTACCTTTGGATTCTCTCCGTTATTTATTGTAATAAGTGTTTTTTGTTTCTAGTGAGATATTTTCAGTACATGATTCCAGATTTTTAACACAGCTTGGATCTTCTGCATACCTCAATTTACACGAGTTTTACTTTTTAGAATCCAATGAATATATAAGTGAATGGAACATAGGGATAGACATAAAACTGTTACTTTTTTCACTATTATCTGCCACATCTCTTGGTTTTCCAAATGCCTCTTCTGTAGTTGTTTCCTCTCCTCTGTGCTTAGAAATGGGAGAGAGAAAGCATCTGGGAGTGCACTGTTAGGGCACACACCTTTGATCCCTGGAAATAAGGCATTTTATTGTTCTCAGATTTATTCCAGGAACTCTCCAGTTGTGTAAAAACTTCTGTCACCTGCTGAGTTTTAAAAGTACATTTGTCCCCTTTCAAAGTACAGCAGGACCTCAGTCCCCATGCCAACAGAAAGGAATATTAATTCTGAAGAACATACAGGACTTTCACAACAAACACAAATTTGCTGTTCTCCTTCTTAAATTTGACTTGCCTGATTTGCAGCACAGTTTGACTTTCAGACTCACATGTCATTGGATGATATAAACAAAAAAATTGCCACTTTTTGGAGGGCCTAGTTTAAGAAACAAGATTTTGTGGTTGTTGGTTCTTTTATGTAATACAGTGTAGAATTGTGTGGAATATCCTGATCTTTCTTGTGAGAAAATCTAATAATTTATAACAAAATAGGCAGAGAGAGATGGAGTGTATTGAAAGATGCTTTACTTAGTATTCATCCTGTTTATTTACAAACTAGACAAGACAGAATTTGAGGGGAAACCCCTCTCCTATTATGGGTAGGGTTATGTAAATGATTCTCTTTTTTTATTTCCAAGCAGAAATTTATTGTTTTTTGATTTTGGTTTTTCAACTAAAATGAAGTATTTTTTTGGTTTCTGCTTTGAAATTTGAAATGTTTTGTGCTGTTCCCTCTTTCTTCTCTTAAAATCAAAAGTAATTCTTGGAGCTGAAGGCAGGGGTTAATTTTTAAGATCCATTACTTTATTTTAGAAAAAGTTTGATCCCAGCAGAAACTGTTGCAATCAAGTATTCCAAACTGAGATTTTAGTAATATTGACCTGTGGGCCACAATGGCCTGAAAGAGACAAGAGGGGACAATTCTGCCACCTGTTCCATTTCAGAAATGTAAGCATGATTAACAGTTTCTTAGGCTTTGAGGTGCAAAGCATCTGACAAAAATAAAATTTAAGTTCCCTTAGTTATGGAAGCATTTGTCACCACAAATTAAAAGTTTTCCTGCATTGATGAAACACAATAGTGCATACATTTTTGCTTCTTTTGTGTTGACAGGAACAGCTAAAGGGGTACCACTCCTCTGATGCCTTGAAAAGCTGCCTAGAACAGAGGCTAGGCAGTGTTAAAGGAATAAAGTAGGGATTTATTAAAAGGCCTTCAAAAGACACAGCTAGGGCAGTACAAGAGCCCAGCTGTGGCTACCCCCAAGATGGACTCTGAGTCACGAGTTTTCACACTTAGATGAGCTTTGTTTCATTTCCATATTGGGGTTCAGTGTCCAATTCCAGCTCCAGGTCTGCAGTCCCACCCTCCCAGTTTGCTCCCCTCCATTCCCTGCTGTTTGCACTTTTTGGGGCTGGAGCTGCAGTGGTGTCCTTGGTTCTGGAAGAGGATTGTTCTGTGTGACTGGGCTGTGAGGAGAACTGCTGACACTTTATATGGATGACTCCTCTCCTCTTGATGAACTGAGAATTGATTATCTAAAGGGTGGTGGTAGACCAAGAGTTGGTGATCTGAAAGATGGATGTACTAGAAATTTGGTGGGGGGAGGAGGAAATGTTTTTGGAAGGTTTTCATTTTTTCCAGTGTGTTTCTTGTTACATATAGTTGTAGTTCAGTTAATAAAGTTTTCCTTCCTTTATTTCTAAGTAGAGGCCTCCTTTGCTTATTCCTGGTCACATCTCACAGCAGACACCAGAGAGAGTGTATTTTCACAAGAGCACTGGCATTGAGCCAGTGTTAAACCATGACAATGGAGTTCAGAGTGATGTACCAATGTAGTACAGAATCTAGAAAATATGAAAGCTCAAACTGAAGGGCTGTTAACCGAAAGGTTGGTGGTTCGAGCCCACCCAGGGACGCCAAGTGTCTGGAATGGCTTCACGTGCCATGCCGCCGTGTCGGGTTATCTCGGCTGTTTGAGGGGCCTGGAAAGGCCGGAGGTGGCCTTGGGGCAGCCCGCGTATCGAAGGACGAGAAGAGGCTTTAGTTCTTCTTTCGGTTTTTATGTTTATTAATTGTTTATCTAAAAGATTTTCTTTCAGCTGAACAGAGATCTGCTCAGCAGTCAGCCATGAGCACACTGTGCTGTCTTCTGGACCGCTACGTATCTTTATACTTATTGTTACGTGTACAATATTTATCATTTTTCTCCAATACCATTTATTTATATTGCTGAGTGCACTCTCAGTAATAATTAATCTAAAGGTGCCACCATCACTAAAGAAGATGGAAGAGAAGAAGAAGAAGAAAAAGGACAAGACACACCTCAATTCCTCCATCTTACTTCTCTAAACCCCCCTGTACAAAAATCTTAAACCTTGTTTTTCACTCTCTAATTAACTAATCTCTTTACCATTCACCCCGGTGAAGCTCTCATCTTTGTCGTCTCCTGTGTAAGACTAAAGTCTAGCTACTAGACACTTCTGACAACATTCTAAAACTCTCGAGCCCCCCAAAGTGGTCTCGGTGGCTCAGCACCTCAGGACTGAGATCCTGAGATCTAACAAAGGGCATCATCTTAGCCATGATGACGCTTTGGTAAAGTGTTTTAAATTTGACTTTTGCGTAGATCCGACGCCCGTCTTCACAGAGATGACATTGATATTTGCTTCAGCAAAACGCTGAATTCCTGCAAAGTGCCCCAGATCCGCTATGCGAGCGTGGAGCGCCTCCTGGAGCGGCTGACGGACCTGCGGTTCCTGAGCATCGACTTCCTCAACACCTTCCTGCACACCTACCGCATCTTCACCACCGCCGCCGTGGTCCTGGAGAAGCTCTCTGACATCTACAGGCGCCCCTTCACCTCCATTCCTGTCAGGTGAGCCTGGGCTTGGCACCTTCCTGGGGCTTCTCTGCCAGAGATTTCCGGGAGAGATGTCACAGCATCGGTCATTGTTCATTTTGTGGGCATTTTTCTCATTGCTTTCTGCTTGTAAATAATCTAAGAGAAAGGTTCTTAGTGTGTGAACAGGACACCAGTTTTATGGAGGGTCTGTCTCAGCTATGTGCCCAAGCTTTGAGGATGAAGTGTCACACAGATTTTGCAGTGCTATGCAGATTTGTTTAAAATTGAAGCGTTTTTACTTAAATCTGTTCACTGTTTGCTACCATGTGTCACATTCACATTCTCTGGAAAAATCACTTCGCCCAGGATTTTTCTCCTGGGAAGCTGAGAAGCCTCAGAGAAAAATGAAAACAAATATCTCATTTGCTTCTCCTGTGTTTTGCCCCTTTGGAATGTGTTTGGAGATTGTTTACCCACAGGTGACTGTTCCATTGGATTCTGGTGAATTGTTTTCACTCTTTGGCCAACCAGGGCCAAGCTGTGTCGGGACTCTGGAGAGAGTAATGGGTTTTCATTATTATCTTTTTAGCATTCTGTAAGTATCCTTTCTGTATTCTTTGGTATACTTACATAGTATAGGATTCTTTAGTATGAAAAAATAATAAATTAGCCTTCTCAGAACATGAAGTCAGATTGATCTTTCCTTCCTTCATTGGGGCGCCCCACAAATACAATAACCACGTTGCTCTTTTTGTCTCTCTGCCTCTCAGGTCCTTGGAGCTGTTCTTTGCCACCAGTCAAAACAACAGAGGGGAGTACCTGGCTGACGGGAAGTCGCCACACCTCTGCCGCAAGTTTTCCTCTCCTCCTCCCCTGTCCCTCTCCAGGACCTCCTCGCCCGCCAGGACCCGCAAGCTCTCCCTGACGTCCCCGCTGAACTCCAGGATCGGCGCCCTGGACCTCTCAGCCTCGTCTGTGGCCAGCAGTCCTACCTCAAGCTACAGCCCGGCCACGTCGCCGCCGCCCACGGGCAGCAAGGCGCCGCTGGAC
Source organism: Zonotrichia leucophrys gambelii (assembly GCF_028769735.1). Lineage (NCBI taxonomy): Eukaryota > Metazoa > Chordata > Aves > Passeriformes > Passerellidae > Zonotrichia > Zonotrichia leucophrys. The sequence continues at coordinate 75,044,184 of NC_088200.1, read as the reverse complement.
CTGAGCCGGGGGCTGTCGTCCCCCGAGCAGAGCCCGGGCTCGGCCGAGGACAGCCTGGAGAACCCGCGCCTGGACCTCTGCAACAAGCTGAGGAGGAGCATCCGCAGAGGTATTCCATGCCCACTTAAATGAGCCTTGCTTGGTCGTATCTTATGCAAGCTGTTCCAGCTCCAGAGCTCAGTCCCCAAGGGGACTGGGTGCTAGAAGCCAGCTCGCTCTCAGACCAAGGCCGCGGGTTAGCCCCTAGCAAGCAGGGAATATTCAGCTCTTAGTGATTAGGCAGCTCTTGTGATTTCAGCTTTGCTTGCTAGGTAGCTTTTCCCTTGGCCTAAGGCTCCAGCAGACGGCAGAGAGAGGAGAAGCAGAAGACGCTGGCTGTTCCACCAGTATGGCTTTATTGTAGGGGTCCGTGAAGGGTCTCAGCTCTTCTTCTTCCGAGTTAGTAGGGGTACAGTGTGCTACTGTTATACCCTTGGCCTGGATCCAATCCTGACCAATGGCAAAGGTGTTAGAGTGACCATAAGTGACCAATAGTAGGGTTTAACACAATATTGCCTTACATGGCTATAGGGATAAGGTACAAGGCGGATGTCCCTGGAGACAGGAAACTTCTTTGCCGCTGTGTCAGCATTCTATTCTCCAAGGGGCCCTGGCTAAACCTGAGGGGTTTACTACACCCACTGGAACCCAGCGTGCTGCTGGCTGCTTGGTAACAATGCATGTGGGCATTTGGATGAGTCCCTGCCCTTTGCCCAGGCCTCTGGCAACAGGGCAGCAGCTTTATGGAGGTGCCCACCATCCCGAACCCCACTCTTGTTCACAAGTGCTTTAATAATGGCTGATTCGGTCTATTAGAGAATGATTTATGTATTTATTTACTTATTAGACAATAAACTAACAGATATAAGACTCTTAACAAACTAATATCACAGAGGAGTAAGGACAAAAACAAAACTACTAATAGATATATACAGCATGAGGTTAAAAGGACCTATAAATGTTACAGCTAGTGAAGAAATAATAGAACTTAGGATTCAATGGCTCTTACCATCCAGCTGTTAGTGAGGCACACATGGAGATCCTTTCCCTCAATCCCCAGGGAAGCATCCATGGAATCTGTGCCCAAACTCCGGAGAAAAGTCTCAAACACTTGGAGGTGTAGGAGGCTTCTACCTCTGTGGTAACTCGTGTGTCTTTTGCAGTTTGTAAGACAGTCAGGACTATTTCTTTTATCTCTTCCCACATCTGCTCTCCAGACTGAGATGTTGATTGTTAGCTGGGCCTGAGCCCTTTTGGTGTTGGAGATGATTCCTTTTGGGCCTGGGTTATCCCTTCATAGCTGCCCCCGCTGTCTGTGGTAGAGAGGGGAGGACACTCCTCTCACTCCTTAAGGCTCATCTCATTCCAACCCACAGCACCTTGTCTGTTTTCACTTCAGTGCAGTGTAAGGAGAAAGGCAGAAGAGAATATTTGATGCCAGTTGTTTTTGCTGAGGTGAGAGATTTTTGAGTTGTACCGCGTACTGCAGGAAGTGAAATATTAAGTTAAAAAGAAAGACCTAACAGCTTTAACGTGTTTGCATAGAGGGCTGGTTTTCCGGGGAGATTCCATCAGTAATCCAAATAAATAATGCCTTTGATGTGCTCGGTACATTGGTGACATTTGTTCCAGGTGGTGTGAATGTCACCTGGTTATCCCTCCAGAAGGTACAAGTCTGAAGTAGATTAATTGCTCCTGAGCAAATGCCTGTTTTCTCTAGGGATTCTGTAAGGCACCTTGAAATAGGTTTTACTTCCAGAGGGCTCAAGCTGGTTGATAAAAGCCTCAATGTGGGTGTCTAGGGTTGGGAACATTGTAGTTATAGATGGCAAGGCAAGGAAGTAGCTCCAGTCTCATAGGAAACATAAGTGGACATTATTTCTCCTTTGGGGACAGAGGAATGATCTTCTTAATTGGAATAGAAGTTTGCAGTAATCTTTTTTTATTGTTGTAACACTAAACAGAAATGATGCAATTTAGAAATGCTTTTATTATTCCTAAAATTAATATTTAAAAATGGTTGTACATGGCTGGGCTTACAATCTGAGGAATTTGATCTGTAAATCTGAGCAAAATGTAGCTCAATTTTAGTTGGCAGTACTATAATAACAACAAATTAAAGAGAGGAAAAAAGAAAAGGATTACCAAATACAAAGTAAGACAAATGTTTTTGAAAAGTTATGTCTGCTCCCTACTGAATGAATTAGCAGTGCCCTGCTAATAAATTAGATGTTTCATTGTGCCAAGGGATTGTTTTTACAGAATGCTGCCTATTGTTTAACAAAAAAATTCCCATTTTAACAGGGAAGTTATCCACTGTAGCTTTCTAGGAGCCTGCCCATCAAAAGCAGGGGCTGGTGTCATTAGAATAATGTTGGGTTTTGGACCATGGGATGGTCTGCACAACACCTGATGGGATGCACCTCTCAGACGGAAGAGAGTTTCTAGCATAGGAACTAGGAGGATTCATCAATAGAGCTTTAAACTCGTTTGGAAGGGGGAAGGGACGAAAGCAGATTGTGAGAGGCAGTGGGGTGATGCACTTGAGGAACTGAGGGCTGGTGGGAGGTGTTGGCTTCCACAGACCAGAGCTGAAGAGTTTCTGCTCCAACACACACAGCATGAAGGCCAAACGAGAGGAGCATGGCTCCTTGGCCCAGTCCCAGTGATTTGACATCACTAGCATAAGTGAAACTTTACCAGGATGAGTCGTGTGCTTGAAGTGCTCTATTGAACAGTTACAGACTCTTTAGGAAGAATAGGCAGGGCAGATGAGGCAGAGGGAGGCACTGTATGTAACAGAAGGGTTAGAATGTAGGGAGGTCACAGCTGAGAGCCTCTGGGTAGGAATCAAGGGGCAGTGAAAGGATGCAGACGTCTCTGTGGGAGTCTACTAGAGATCTCCCAGCCCGCACTGTTGCCTTTTTCCCAATCTGGAAATGGAACTTGAAGTAATTTTAGAAAGAAGGTAATATAAGAGTGGAGCTTTATTTGAAGGCCTTCAGAGGCAGTTATGGAAAAATGTCCACAAAAAACCAGCCCCACAGGGGTGAGTGCCTTTTATAGGTATTAGGAATTTGAAAAATTGATAAAAAACACCAATTAGGAGTACAAGTGGTGATGTAACTCTCTCCCAGGTTAAATCCCTTCTTTAGAGTCTAAGATTACTAAAACACCTGGATGCCAACTTCATGTACAAGTACTAGGAGGGCTGACTAGGAAAGGTGCCCTCCTTGACTGGTTGCTTGTTAATGGGAGGGTTGTATGAATGACATGACTGGTGGCTATCTTGCTACAGCAGCCACAAAGTGATTTAGATTAAAATCTCTTTTGCTAGGAGGAAAAGTGTCAGAAAATTTTAACCCTTGGACATGAGTAGAGCGGACTTTAGGCTGCTCAGGGAAAGAGTGATCAAGATCCCTGGGAAAATTCTTCGGAAGGTGCTGGGGTCCATTAGTGTGGGTCACTTTTTAGGTATCACCTACGGGCACGGGAAGCAGCAATTCCAAAATGCTGAAAGTCAAACAGGTGCGACAGGAGGCTGGCTTGGCTGAACAGGGATCTTCTTTTGGAGGTAAAGCAGAAAAGGAAGGTGTGTGCCCAGCAGGAGAAGGTTGGGTGACATGGCAGGACCACAGAGATGGTGCTCTGCAGGAAGAAAATGTTTGCAGCCAAAGAGTAACTGGAGACAAAACTTGCCAGAACTGTGGGTGGCCATAAAAAGAGGATTTTAAAATACATTGGCAAAAAGCAGTGCAGAAGTCACACAGGCCTATTCCAGAATGAGGGTGGTCAACTCACAAATAGAGAACTTGACAAGACAGGGATATGTATTGTTTTTCTTACCTCTCTTCAGCATGGGCTAAGGGAGTCCCAGTGCCCTGAGCTGAATGACCATGGTTTGAGAATGATAAACTCACAGTTAATGCTGAAGCTGTAGGGATCTGCTGCACCAGCTGCATCCCTATAAACCTATGGAGCCTGATGGGATTCATCTGAGACTACTCAAAGAGCTGGCTGATGTAATTGTGAGGCTTCTCTCGATATTTGAACAGTCTTGGATGTCTGGAGAGGCCCCAGTTGAGTGGATGCTGGTAAACATTGCCCCAGTTTACAAAAAGCACAGGAAGGGTGACCCTGGAAACTGCAGGGCCATCAGTCTCACTTCAGCACCTGGTAAGGTCATGGAGAAAATTACCGTGGAAGGTATTGGAAAACACCTTGAGGCATTATGTTACAGAAAAGAGGACAAAACCTCCCTAGCACCACTGCAGCACTGAGCAGCAGCCACTCCTCATTCAGCTGGAGGCACAAGGGGCTGTCCCCTCTCAGATGCTGTGTGTGCATGCTGAGCACAGAAAAGGCTCCTGTTCCCAGGCTGTGTTGTACAGGTGTGCTCACAGGTTCTCCCAGAACAAACATAGATAGGATAATCATTCCCCCAAAGTCATCAACCCTTTTCACATGAGTTTCTGTCTCAGGGGTCCGAACAATGGTCTCTGGTGTGGCAGGCCCTGAAGTGACAATTGACCACCCCATGAGTTCAGTGTTACTTTCCCAAATATGGAGCTGAGTTAGTCTAACTAATGTAATTGGTTATTTTGGAGATGAAAGTGTATTCTTCTTCTCTTCTTGGTTGATGTTTAACGTGATCCCCATTATGCAGTTCCACAGGCCAGTGATTTCACAAAATAATCATTGTCTTTTCCCTGCCAGCTGAGCAAACAGGTATTCATCTGGCAACAATAGGTCAGCATGGCTTCACAAGGGGGAGGTCCTGCTGGTCACACCTGAGTTCCTTCTATGACAGGGTGACACACCTGGGTGACCTAGGAGAGGCAGTAATGTGATCTTTCTGGACTGCATCAAAGCTTTGGATGCCGTCTCTCCCAGGATCCATCTGGACAAAGTGTTCAGCCCACAGGTGGATAAAACCATCGTGGGCAATGGGCTCCTGAGGCAGGCACAGAGCATGGCGGTGGCTGGCACTGGTCACTGCTGGGGTTCAGGGTTCTGTCCTCAGCCCCTGCTCTTCAACATCTTCATTAGCAACCTGGACACAGGACTCTAAGGAGTACTAAGTAAGTTTACTGATGAGACTGAATTGGGAAGATCTGTCAGCTCCCTTGAGGGCAGAGAGGCCCTGCAGAGGGAGCTCAGCAAATGAGGGGTAGGAATTCACCCAGTGTGCTGGGTTTAACAAGGGATTCTGCACCTGGGATGGACACTCCTGGCTGTGTGGATGCCCTGGGGAACAAGGGCTGGAGAGCAGCTGTGGGATGGGACCTGGGGATCCTGGTCCATGTCCAGTTTGATCTGAGTCAGCGGTGGCCTGGAGCCAGGAGGGACATCCCTGTCCTGGGGGGTACCAGGCCCAGCATCACTCGCTGGGGCAGCCTCACCTCGACTCTTGGGGACAGTTTTGGGCATGTCAGAATGAGCTAGAGCTGTTAGAGAGTGCCCAAAAGAGAGACATGGGGATGGTAAAGGGTCTGGAGGGGCCCCACGAGGAGCAGCTGAGGGTGCTTGGTGTGTTCAGCTGGAGCACAGGAGATAAGGCAGAGCTCAGCAGGGGCTGCAGCTCCTTCCAAGGGACAGCTCCCATCTCTGCTCCCTGTGACAGGGACAGGAGCCAGGAGCTGGGACCGGGCAGGTCAGGCTGGAGAGCAGGAAAGGTTCTGCTTCCCCAGAGGGGTAACTGCTGGCACTGCCCAGGCTGCCCAGGGAATGGGCACAGCCCGGGGCTGCCACAGCTCCAGCAGAGCCTGGACAGTGCTCCAGGGATGCCCAGGGTGGGCTCTGGGCAGGGCACAGGGGGCACTGGGTGACCCTTGGGTCCCTTCCAGCTCAGGGGATTCTGTGGTTCTATGATATTTGCTCATGCTTTATGCTTTCAAAAAATACTGGTTAGCTGTTGTGCATAATCATGGATATTACATATGCAGTATGCTGGATGTTTTTACATTAATTGCACCACAGAATATGTGTATATATATATACATAGAGAGAGAGAGAGAGAGAGAGAGATTGTTTAAGTTGAGCAAATTCTTCTTGTGCACTACTTTAGCCACCAATGTGGCTAAAAAGCAATGTGATGATAGCACAGCACATCCCAAAATACAGGCCATGTATTGAAATTAATCACAGACAGGTAACTGCTGTCTTAGCTGTAACATTTTTCTCTGGACATTGTAAGGTGAACTGGTAAAGAGCAGGTTGTTCTGCCCAAGTGTAGGCAGTGGGCACTGTTGGGGAGTTATTCACATTTCTCATTGTGGTCTGTCAAAGCTGGAAGCATTACCTGGGCAGCACGAGGAGCATTTGGAAATGGCCAGAGGCCCATATAAATGATAAATTGCTGTCAGTGCAGTCTCCCCACCCCTTTGGACATCTCCTGCTGAACAGCTTGTGCTCAGTCTGGAGGAATTTGCAGGTAGAGAGTTCTGTCCTGCAGTAGCTCTGTTCAGCTACATGCAGAATGTTGATGGAAATGAGAAACTTTAAAAAGAAATCTCATAAGGGGGATGAAAATGGGTAGTTGTGTTGCTCTGATACTGCCAGAGTTCCAAAAAAACATCTCTGGCTAACTGTAAGTCCAGCACAACTGCACAAATTCTGTTTCTGAGGACATATTATTATGGTGATTGCTGTTCTCTATGACTGTTGTCCATTTATAGGTGGGATTTTCACCTTCTTTCCCTACCTTCAAAGTTGTTTGCTTTCAGAGTTTCTATTTTCCAAAGTTTTTGTTTATATTTAGCCCTATATCCACAATGCTTGTGCTGCAGGCAGAGCTGTCACTCACATCAAATGCAGGATGTATTTTGTCAGCTTGTTTTCCCTCAGTTTGGAAGTACTGTTTACCCCATTCCTCTTTTTATTCTTCTGATTAAAGAACTCCACTGCAGACTAGTCTGCTCTCCAGTGCTGTTTAGCAATTCTGTTGGTCAGATTTTGATTACCCTTTGTTATTGAACAAGGATTATTTTCCCTAGGTCATAGAATATCTGTGAGTTCAAGTACCCTTATTATGTGTGCATGTCACTGCATATTCTCCCGATTGAAAGTGCAGTTTTATCCAACACACTTTAAAACTGTCAATTTGCTGGTTTTCACCAACTTGTTTATTTATTTGTTTTTGCTGTTTTCACCGAGTTGTTTTTTATTTATTTATTTGTTTGTTTGTTATGAGCTTTTGTGTCAGTGGTACAAGACTTTCCCACTCCTTTAACTCCGTCCAGAGGATAATTATTGCTGAGTTAATGGCAAAATTGCACGGCAAATTACAGGCGCGGGTACTGTTTGAAACAACAGCAAACCAAATGACGCCCGATCACCAGTACTGACATTTATTCTCTTTTAAAGCAGCAGTTCTGGAAACCGTGTCAGTGGACAGGACCATTCCTGAGAGCGCCTCAGTGGTGGACACTGCAGAGCTGTCCCCGTGCAGGTCCCCTTCGACGCCGCGTCACCTGCGCTACCGGCAGCCGGGAGGTGAGAGCACTTCCCACAGAGCCCTGTACCTGCAATCTGTGCAGGGCAGCAGAAAGCACTAATAACGTCCCAGTCGTCTGTCTTGCTTGTGTTTTTCTTGTTTCTCAGGTGTTAAAAATAAAAGAGCCATTAAAATGTGAAGCGCGCCTGTTAAATTTGAGCAGCAATAATGAGGCATGGAAGCACGTTGAGGCTTCAGTATGATTCAGTGTTCTGAAATAGCTCAAGCAGGATGTGCCCAAGTTCAAGACTAATATTGAATCAGTCCTGTTCTCTCAGAACTCTCAAGACTCTGACATATTTTTTTCAGCTGATGAGGGGACATATTTTGGGCACCATCTGTAATCATGAAACACACAGCACCCATTGTTGTCAATGGGGAGGGACTGCGTCTGTTTCTTTGTGTGATGCTGAACATTTACAGATGGTCTCACATTATTCATTCCAAAATTTGAAAAGGCTGCTCAGTTGAAGAGGAAGAAGAGAGCTGGATCTCCTCAAATAACTCTCACGTGGCTCTTTGAAATCATTAGCAGGGCTGTGAGCTGCGTCCATGAAGACTTAAAATGCTAACAGCTCCTGCAGGACAAGTTTCTGGGCAGGTGTTTCATACCTGGGACTAAAACAAAAGCAGAGCAGAGCCTTCTCACCTGTTCCCAGGACACTTTAGATTGAAACCAGTAGTAATTTTATGTGATTGGGCACATTTGTGGCAAGAAGGCAAGATCTGGGAGCTGGAAACTGTGGGCAGTGTCATCAGAATTCTAGTTAAAGACAGCGTTCACAGCACTGCCTGCAGAGAAAGTTTGATAAAATCTGCAAAGCTCTGCTCATCCTGAGCAGTGACCAGGGAAAATACGTGAATCCAGTTATCAGAAGATGGTGAATATCCTTAACTCTCTGACATAACTTTTTGTTTAGGTTAATTTTCTATGCCATTGTTTTTTCTTTATATCTTTTTTTCCCCCCTCCTATTTGGTTAATATCTTGTTCCACCTCAGCAGTGTCTTAGATGTTTTTCCTATGGCAATGTTAATTATAACAATGTGGAAATATAAACCATATATGCGATTAGGATACTTCTACTGTCTTTCACAGAAAGTCATCTGACAGTTTAAATAAATACAATGTCCGCAAAGTTACGAACATTACTGAAGATTCTAAGTCTTGTTGCTGGTTGATAAAATGTTTGTAGGAGTTAATTTTTTCCTGTCCTTCCCCTTTACAGTGCAGACTGCTGACAACAGCCACTGCTCGGTGTCTCCTGCTTCTGCTTTTGCCATTGCCACAGCAGCAGCCGGGCACGGGAGCCCACCAGGTGAGGGGTGTGCTGTGCAGGCAGGTGCTCAAGGGGTGAATGTTCCTCAAGAACAGACCTCTGTGTTCTCATGAGTGATGTTCTCATCTCAGCCTGGGCTAGTGGAAAGCATCCCTGCCCATGGCAGAGCTGGAACTGGGTATTTTTAAGGTAATTTCCAACCCTATTGGTCGATTTCTTAATATTTCTAATCCATCCTATTACTGGAAAATTAATATTTTTCATGTACATGATGTGCTAAGCATCCAAATAATATCCTTCTTGTTTGGCTTTTTTAAAAATTCACTTACAGATTAAGATTTCATTTCTTAAAATGAGGTTTTCTATGTCCAAAGGTGGTCAATTTTACTTATTGCGAGTGTATACTGTATTTTTCTTTGGAAAGCAGCTACTGACTGAGGGTATTTAGTGCAACATAAAATACTTGATTTAAGTTTTGAATGTGCTGCTTATCTTGCTGTGTACCCTTTGACATAATAATATCTTCCACTAACAGGGTCCTTTCATAGGTCATGTTGCACATAAACAGCAATTTTTTAAAGTCTGCAAAATCAATTTCCCTTTGGCTTGACAAATCCGCAGTTCATTTTGAATGTGTGTGACAAAGCACAATCCAGCTGCAAACTCATTCTTGCCTCTTTCCCATTGGAATGTCAAAAATTGCTTTGAAGACCTCAGTCTCAAAATCACCCGTGAAAATCTGTGTAAGACTGTAAATGGTCCCTATGGATCTCAGTGGATTTTGTATCCTCTATGCCTAGAGCTCTTGTCATTAATTGATGGGTGAGATGACACCAGAAGAAAATAATTTCTGCATGAGCATGCATCACTGCTTCTCTTAGCCTTGTGTACTTCCCATGATCTTTAGATTACAAGACAGTGATGTTCAGTGTTAGAAACTTTATCAGAGAATCATTTAGGCTGGAAAATCCCTCCCAGACCATCAGGTTCAGCCTGTGCCTGATCCCCGCCCTGTCCTCAGCCCAGAGCTCCGAGTGCCACCTCCAGGTGCCACCTGCAGGGCTGGGCACTCCAAGCCCCCCTGGGCAGTGCCAGGGCAGCTCCTGAGCCCCCTTTCCATGGGGAAATTCCTGCTGTGCCCACCCTGAGCTGCCCTGGCCCAGCCTGAGGCCGTTCCCTCTGCTCCTGTCCCCGTTTTCCCCGGCTGCGCCCTCCTGGCAGGAGCTGTGCAGAGCCACAAGGGCCCCCCGAGCCTCCTTTTCTCCACCTGAGCCCCTTCCCGGCTCCCTCAGCCTCTCCTGGGGCTCCATTCCCTTCCCAGCTCCGCTCCTGGACACTCTCCAGCCTCTCAGGGCCCTGCCTGAGCTGAGGGGCCCAAGCTGGACCCAGCCCTGGAGACGGAGCCTGGGCAGGGCCAGCACAGGGACAGTCACTGCCCTGTGCTCCTGGCACAGCCCTGGGCCCTCCTGGCCACCTAGCCCCCCTGGCTGGTGTGCAGCCTGCGCCAGCTTCCCTGCCCCCTTGCCCAGCCTGGATTGCCAGGGGTTGTTGTCACCCAAGGGCAGGGCCTGGCACTTGCCCTTGTTGGCCCTCATAGCCATGGCTGTGGCCCACGGTCCAGCCTGTGCAGAGCCCTCAGTGCTGCAGAGCCCTCCTGCCCTCCAGCAGATCCACACTGCCACCCACCCTGGTGCCACCTATGAACCTGCTGGCAGAGCACTCGGTCCCCTGGTACAGGTTTTGAACAGGATGGCCCAGCACTGCTCCCTGGAGACACTGCTGGTGACCAGCTGGGTCAGCAGTGTCCCAGCACTGTCCCCACTGTCCCAGCACTGACACCAGTGGGGCAGTGGTGTCCCCACTGTCCCAGCACTGTCCTAGCACTGTCCCAGCACTGTCCCCATTGTCCCAGCACTGTTCCAGCACTGTCACCAGTGGGGCAGCACTGTCCCAGCACTCTCCTCACTTTCCCAGCATTGTCACCAGTGGGGCAGTGCTGTCCCCACGGTCCCAGCACTGTTCTAGCACTGTCCTAGCACTGTCCCCACTGTCCCAGCACTGTCACCAGTGGGGCAGCACTGTCCCAGCAGTCTCCTCACTTTCCCAGCACTGTCACCAGTGGGGCAGTGCTGTCCCCACTGTCCCAGAACTGCCCCAGCACTGTCATCAGTGGGTCAGCACTGTCCCAGCACTGTCCCCACTGCCCCTGGGCCAGGCCACCAGCCAGTCCTTCTCCCAGAGCAGATGCCCCTCTGCAGGCCCCGGGATGCAGCTTTTCCAGGAGATGCAGTGGGAGTCCAGGTGACACATCCACACCTTCCCCTCACCTGCCAGGTAGATCACCTGGTCACAGGAGGAGAGCAGGTTGGAGCTGCCTTTCCTACACCCCTGCTGGCTGCGTGTGGGGATTTGTGAAGGAGTTTTGAATGAGTTAGAGATGAGACCTCTGAGTTTTTTAGATGATGTGGTTTATTTTTCTTACCTTTTACACAGACATGAAAGGTGAATTCTGCTCACATCCTCACCACATGGCTCAGAAGGTCACAAGACCTCTAGTTAAAAGACATTTTAAGGATTTATTGACCTGCCAAGAAGGATATTTATGCTTTTGAACCAATCTTTAAATATTTTGTCCTATGGACCCATACTACTGTGCACGTTTTCTTAGCCAATCATGTCAATGGCACACAAACCTAAAGTGCTGCATTCTCATCTCCTTGTTTACCTCTGCAACTCCTTTTATTTTTTCTATATCTTAAACTCTAAAACTCTAAACTTTCCTTTACTTAGTTCAATGTGTCTCTGCTTTAAACTATAAATCCACATTCTTGCTTCTAGCACCTGAGTTTGGGAGCCTTTCCCAAGGTCTCAGATCAAATCCTGGGTTTAATTCTAAGTCTTGGCTTACAAGCCCAGGGTTCTGAGAATTCCCTGCATTTCAGATTTCAACAGCTGGGTCTGGCTCTGTGCTTGTCCTGTATGTGTGATTAGACTGTCTGGTGAACCTGTTACAAACTTCTGTTTAGCAATTTTTATTTGAATGATGAATATTCTCTGCCTTTGGAATCAGACTCTGCATGAAAACACTGACACAATTTGCTTTATGATTTAACCCAGTACATTTACAGATTGTTTAGAAAGCAAAGTAAGGATGGGAAATATTGGGGTTTTCCCACTAAGAACTAATTGAATTGAAAAATACTGCTTTTGTATTGTTAAAACCACTGCTTTTCAATATTCATAATACTAAAGTATGAGAGAAAACACAGTCTTCAATTATGCAGTCAGTAGAAGGAACATCAAAGCTTGGGAATGTTGAAAGGGAGAAACAACATTCCTGACATTTGTAAGTTCTTTTTCATGTTGCTGTTTAACCAAGCTCTTCATTAAAGGTCATTCTCCCAAATAATGCAGAAAACAGAAGGCTGTGCAGCAAATTTGACACAAAAATGTGTGGTTCTGACTCTCAGAAGATTAAGTTAGAGTTATCCAGCGTCCACCTGAAATGAGTAGAAAAACTGAAGGTTGCAAACCAGACCTTATACCATGGAATCCCCTGTTTTGTAACTTGGTGCAATTATTCATGCTAGAGACAGTACTAAACTTGCAACGTCATGAAGTTCAGATTTGGCTAAACCAAATTTTATTTATTTCCCCTGTGTGTTTTGTCGTGATTGTGAGATTTTTTTTTTGAAGAGCGCCTTTTATTCCCCACTGGTTCCTGGAGTTGTTTGTTTTGTAGCCTGGACATGAACAGTCAGTGAATCAGTTCTGGGAGTGAATGACATTGGTGGGGCTTTTTGTTTTCTGCTCAGTCATTCCTTGGCTTCCCTGCTGCAGACACTGTGACGTGTGTAATTTACAATACTCCTACGTGGAGCATGAGCAGAGTGGCAGATGAAATCCAGTGTTGGTTAATACCCAGGGATGCACACGAGGCAAAACAGTGTGAGCTCTGCACCTGGAAGGACTGGCTCAGGACTGAGGATGAGAACAGGTCCTTTCCTGAAGTGATCTGGGTGCTCAGCAGGAGCCAGAAAGGTGAAGAAAACATCAGGAATTGTATGGAAAGGAGCAGGAGAGACTACTATGGTACCTCAGTACAAATGCGGAATTTGTACAAATATTGAAGGGTATGTACAGTCATGATTGAGGTGAGAGAGTGAGAGCTGGAAAAGTTTGGGAGTTTGAAATCAGGGATGGGGCAAGGCATGAAATAACTTCTGTGCATGTGAAGTTTAGAGAAGAGAGGGCTGGAGAGTGGATGAGAACATTCTGTAAAAGGCTGGATGGGTAAAAGGGAAGGATAGCAGCACTGGTGAAAACAGTGGTGTGGGTAAAGGGTTGGACTCAGTGCTCTAACAGGTCCTTTCCAACCCTACCGATTCTACAATCCAAGACTTTCTGCCTTTTCTGTTGTAAGATGTAGCACTTCAGATGGTTTTCATGGAGCCAGGTTTTAGAATGAGCCGGAGTTTGTGGCTCTTTGGGCCGTCAGTAGAAGCTCAGTGAGGTTCTGCTGAGGAACACCCCAAAGGGAACAGACTTACCTGGGTTCCAGAGTAGAAAGTTACCTGCAAGCAGGGGTTGTTTGAGGTTACCAGACTGACACAGTAGAACAAGACCAGCAGCTGAAATCAGCTGGGCATCGTGGGGGAATATTAGGAGGTACAAGTCACCTGTGTGTCTTCTGTCCTCACTAGTCCCTGAAGTCTTCTGGCCATTTTGTGTTTTGCTGTTGTTTTTTAAATTTTATCTGTTAGTTTATTTAGTTATTTTATTTTGGGGATCTTTGGGGTTTGCTGCTGATTGTTTTATTTTGTTTACCCAGGGTATGAGGCCTTAGCTCTTCTCCCATCTCCCAGCTGTGGCTGGGATGCACTGGGACAAACTGGGTAACAGACTCACAGCAAAGGCCTGTGCTCACACACTCCCTCAGAACCAGCCATGGAGGACATGCAGTTATCTTCTGTGGAGAGTTCTGGCCACAGCATTTCAGCATGGCTGTCCCCATGCAATGATAACTTTAGAAAGTGAGAAGTATGCAAAGCCCTGGACAGCCCTCACATGATGTACATTGGCTTTAACTCTCTTTAGATAAGCACCTAGGGGAGCACTGCCTGTGCTGGTCCTGAATTGTGAATGAAACCTTTCTCTAAATCAGGATGGTTCAGTTTCTCATGCCTTTCAGCAGGTGTTTTTTAACTTACTGATTTTATTGCTATTATTTCCACTTATTTTACAGTTAACTGCTTTGATGATGTCAAGCAAGCTGTGCTGCTTTCCCTGTTGTTTAATTTATCTGCTTGGTTAAAAATTAATCTCTACCTATCTTAAAAATATTGTTTCTGTTCTCTTCGAGAAAACGTGCATTTTAGTTGTTTATTTTAACAGCATGATAAAGATAAAAAGAAACATGAAAGTGAAAGTACAGAGAGTTAAATAAGGCACCCCATGTGCACAGCTTGGGGCCTGTATGGATGATAATATTCACAGTAGGGAGAAATAGAGTAGGTTCTGTCTTTTACGTGTCATTTCTCATCTGAAGGATGTGAGGGATGGCTCATGGCTTGCTGGAGCTGAAGTGCTCTGTCACCATTAATTGGCTGTTGCACACCTTATTCTTTTCCCAATTTATAAAAATAGTACAACCATACTAAGATTCTAACATAGGAATGGACTTCAGCAGTTTCTTCTCCCTCTGTTTATATACCTCTATAAAACGGGTTCTGATTTCTGCTTTAATCAGTGACAAATGCACACAGAAGTTCTTTAGATCTGCTCCCACGTCTGCCTTATAATATGGAAAAGTCCCTACAGACCTGTGAATGTGAGTGGTCTCACAGGTATCCTGCTAACCCCTTGTTCTAGCTTTGCCACGAGTAGTCGTGGAGCAGAGCTGCAGCTGCAGGGAGCCCCATCTCCTTGGGAGAGAATTCCTCCCCTCTCCAAGTCTGTCACACAGCCAGTGTCAAAACAAGCAGAGAGACTGGAAACGTGGGAGAGGAACCTCCTGCCAAAATACTCACCAATCATCTCTAGTCTTGCTGCAGAAATCCTACAGATGTTACAGCAGTTAAGCAACAGCAGTGTAATCTACACAGCACCCACACAAACCCTGGCACTAGATAAAAACAATTTACATGGAGAATTATTTCTTCCACCTGTGGCTGCTGGAACTTGTGAATTTCCCTGGTTTATTTTTGTACAATTCTTTGAGACATGTTGTTGCTTTTTTTTTTTTTTTTTCATTCCTTATCTTTTTATTTACATCTCTTCTGCGCAGAATCAGTGCACAGTGCCAGCATTAGTAAGATATCATGCACTGATTCTTAAAGAAAAAACACCTTGTGGTGTTTCTTTACCAAAACTGCTCTCCCTGCAGGCCCTCATACTTGTTAACACTCACAAGGTATGAAGGTGCTTTCTGTGACCTGAGGAAATTTGATTTTAAAATATCTGAACAGTTCTATGGATGAAGCCAGCTTAGCAAAATAATTCCATTTTTGTTAACAGTTAATAAAGTAAGAAGTATTTGCATAAACATAGGAAACATAGGGTTTTCTTCTCTCCTGTGAATGTAATACAACTTGATGAAAAGTCGTTAATTCCAAAACCAGTCATTTTATTTTGAAATGGTTCTATCAAACATGAGCTTCAAGGAGACTGTTCTGACAAAAACTTAAATTCAAGATTTAAACTAATCTCTAGGGCATTTTTTATTTAACAATTCTACCAGATAGGTTGAAAGAACTCTGAGAATTTTGCGTTCCTCAGCTCAAGCTGGAGGATGATCTCCCCACACAGACAGTTAATATTAGACAAGAAGCAAGTACTTCCACCCAAACAAACGAGCTGTTCCCTAATGAACACAGCAGCTTTATTTCAAAAGCTCTGGCACACCATTTTAGCTGGTGCATTGTATTTCCAGCATGCCTCAAAGCTGCCTTCCTCCTCCTCCTCCTCCTCCTCCTCCAGCCCACTGACCACGCTGTGGGAAGGTCCCATTTCTCACCAGAACAAGGTGACCTGGTGGGACAGGCTGGCAGTGGGATGGGAGCTGTGGTTGGCACGAGGGCCTGGCTTCCTCAGTACAACCATTTGTTTTTTTGAGGCACGTGTGAGAGGCAGAGGGTGAAAAAGATGCAGGGGAAAAAAGAGTCTTTGGGGGAGTATCTCTGACAAATAATGATCTTCACATAGGAAAATCTGCCCTGGGCTAGTGAGAAGGACAGATAGGTTTAATCTCTCTAATTTTAGCGATTTAAAGGAGCGATTAAAATGACAGCTTGAAGTGCTACACAAAATGAATTGCATATATATGACCCTTTTCAATTAACTGACTGCACACATCTCGGGTGCTAAATTACCTTTGGCTTTAGTTACTTACTTTCTTCTCTTTTCACAAAGAAGAAACCTTAATCTAAATTGCCTTCAGCTTTAGGCCAGAAAAACTGATCTGACTGCGGACTGGACCATTTCTTGGCATCCTCTGGTTTTGCATAGCTCTCACAGTCTGCCTGCAGAAGCGAGCAGACCTTTCCAGCTGCAGCAGATTCTCGCTGAAGCCAGTGCAAACCCTGCTCTGTTCATTTGCTGCAGGGGCTGAATGCCAGTGGTGTCATCCTTCAGAGCAATGCAGAACACCTGGGCACTCCAAAGTGCCTGCTGGTGCTGCTGCCATGTGCTGCCCCTGCCTGCCCTGCCCTTTGGACAAGGCCTTTATTGCAGCCTGCCTCCATGTCACTGCCTAGGGAGGGAGAGAGTTCCTTTCTGAATCTAAAACTGTGTAAAAAAGGTAGTTATAGGCTACATTTCACCGATTTTTAGTGCAGTAGCTATGTGCATAACCCGTGCATCAGTGAAAGAGATGTACAAAGGGAAGTGTGTAATCCTTTTGCATTGTAAATGTCTGATTTATTTTGAGCTGGCTATTACTCTATTCTTGATCACTGCCTGGGGTGAAACATGGTAGGCCATTTCAATAGTTTCTGGGATGTAGAGCTGCCAAACCTCAATTTTGGAGCAGCTCAGTGTGGTTGAAGATAAGCAGTGTGGAAATACTTTTGTGAAAGTGTCAAATCCAGTAGCCACTGGAATGAGTGTGGAAAATTCTCCTCTCTCAGAGGTGCTCTAGGAGTTTGTCAGCTGTAACATAACCCAACTGTAACAGCAATAGCAAATAGAAATGGACCTTTGTAAATTGCAGCTGTGGTTTCCAGAATGACAAATCTCTAGAAAGCCATATAAGCACTGAGGTTGAGCCAGATGAGTCCTGCGAGCTCTCAGGCTGACACACTTTAGCCCTGCTTGATTACTCTCACAATATTAAGAGGGGATGAAAATTAGCTGGAAGTAGTAATTCACATTCCATAAAGATCCAGAGTGGGTCTTGTGTGGGTCTTTCCATTCTGACAAATCTGGCACGGCCTGATTAAGGCTGCTTATTTTAAAACATCAAAATTATCATGAGAAAGTTTCAAGGAAGTTTTCAGGGGAGAGCTGCTTGGCTTATTTTGGGTTGTGACCAGCGGAGCTGTTCTGCAGTCATTTGAACAACTCGCCAGCTCCCAGCGCGACAATATTTTTGTTTTGTTTGTTCTGGCAGAGGCACTAATTGGAGTAATGGAACGACAGAGCTGGTGCCAAGCGATGGCAGGGAGCTCAGGCCTCGCGCCTGCTGGGAGGGGACGCGGTGGCTGCTCTGCTGCTGCCAGGTGCACTCAGCCCCTCAGCTCGGCGCTGAGACCTGCAGGGGCAGCACAGCATGGGCAGGCGCTTGTCCGGTTATCTCGGCTGTTTGAGGGGCCTGGAAAGGCCCGGGGTGGCCTTGGGGCACCCGCGTATCGAAGGACGAGAAGAGGCTTCAGTTCTTCTTTCGGTTTTTATGTTTATTAATTGTTTATCTAAAAGATGTTCTTTCAGCCACCAGAGATCTGCTCAGCAGTCAGCCATGAGCACACTGTGCTGCCCTCCCGGGCAGCCACGTATCTTTATACCCATTGTTACGTGTACAATATTTATCATTTTTCCCCAATACCATCTATTCTTATAACTCGGTGCACTCTCAGTAATAACCAATCCAAAGGTGCCACCATCACCAAAGAAGATGGAGGAGAAGAGGAAGAAGAAGGAGGACAGGACACACCCCAATTCCTCCATCTTACTCCTCTAAACCCCCTGTACATAAATCCTAAACCCTGTGTCTCACCCTCTAATTAACTAATCCCTTCACCATTCACCCTGTGAAGCCCTCATCCTTGTCGTCTCCTGTGTAGGGTTAAAGTCCAGCCACCAGACACTTCTGGCAACATTCCAGGACTCCCGAGCCCCCCAAGGTGGTCTCGGAGGCTCAGCATCTCAGGACTGAGATCTTGAGATCCGACAGGCGCTCCCAGGGGGATCCTGCTGGCCCCCGCCATGGAAAACTGTGTGCAGACACACTCGATGCTTTCAGCAGATGCAGGGTTCCCTTGGCCGCCACTGTCTTGCACACACAGGCAGACGTGTAGTTCTGCTTTCAAGGGTATCAGCTGTCGTGTTCGGGGGGAATTTTCCTGATTCTGAGCGCAGGAATAATAAAGTGGCATCACACCATCACGTTTCCTGAGATGGAGATTCTGGTGCACGCAGCTGAGTTACTATGGGATTTGGCAAAGATTAGAATTAAGCGAGGTTTTTAAGGGAAATATTTGCTTTCTTTTTTCCATTGTGAGAGGACAGGCTGGGAGAGATTTCCTTGCTGTGTTACGTGGAAGGCAAGCAAACAATATCTGATGTGATTTCGAGCTGGCTTCTACACTGTGTGGCTGGCTGGGTTATCCAGCCCTGTGCTGTGCTAAATGCCTCAAATTGCATCAGTGGCTACATGCTGACCTTTGGAAAGGTATATATTTCTTCCTGAATTTGTCTGAAAGTATCCATGTCTGAAGCAAAACTGGAAAATGTGTGTCATTTTGTAGTTGATTCTCAGTGTGGTGTCACAAACATTGCTGGTTATAACAGTAATTCTGCACTCCAGTAATAATCTGGGCTATAACATTTTGGTCCTCTCCTGGGAAAGCTTTGTGGAACTTCCTTCTTCTGACTCCAGACATGAAAGAAAACAATTTTGGTGGTAATATCCCAAGTAAAAATTAAGATAAGGCTTTCTAAGCAGTTGGTAGAAGACTGTAATTTTATCTGTTCTTCCTCAGGTTATGGTGAAACTCCAGGTTTGAGTCTAGGGGCACCTCATCTGCTGTCAGAGAGACAGGATGCCATCAAATCGTGCCCTGCTTATCAATCCTGCTTGTGTTCTGACTCTCCCAGTGCCACTCTTCTGTCAGGAATTTAACATGTTTAATTCCCAGAAAATCAAGATGTAGGATCTGTTAACCTTCCCTGGTCCTTTACACAGGACAGCCAAGGCCTTTTCCTTGTCATTTTTGTGTAACTAATGGCTCTAGGCAGGAACTGGGGAAGTGAGCACTTGTTCCCTCTTGGGAGCACATTTTAATGAGTTTCCCAGACCCATTTCTGCAGATTCACAGAGGTTTGAGAGGCACTGAGGCCTGCACGTTGAACTTCCTTGAAGTTCCCATCTCATTTAAAAAAAACTCTGTGTGGGAAATGTTCACTGTGTTACTCCACAGCTGACACTGTTCTCCACTGAAAACGGCTGTGTGACCAAAAAATGTCAGTTTTTCCCCGAGCAGTGTCCCTTTGTGAGGCTGCAGGGTTGTCACCAAAGCAGAGTGACCAGGCTGGGCCTGCTGTGGGCTCTGTGAGGGGTTGGGGTCATCAGGGGCTGTCCATGCCCTGGCAGGGGGCAAATGGGACCCCTGTTCTGGGCCGCTTCATTCACAAATTTTAACAAAAATTTTTGCTTTGCAATTTTAGATAATTGGCTACACAGGTGATTCTTATTTGCGTTTTGCTTAGGCAATGGCTTGAAAATTAAAGTGTTGCTTCAAAACTGATCCCTGCTCTGGGAATTAGGAAATAGGAGAAAATAATGATTTTTTTTTTCCCTGCCAGTTTGGCAGAAATTTGGGATCTCTTGCTTTTACTTATGTATTCCTTATTTTGATTTAAGATCTTGCTCCTCAGCTTGCTCTGAGGAGCTGGCTGCTCAGGAAATAAGTATTTTCACTGGACATTTCCTGAGTTACAGAGCTGAGAAACATTTGTTTCCTGACCTATTGGAGCAGGTCCTGAGCAGCTGCAGTGGTGTGGGGAGAGAAGTTTGGGGAGGATTTTTTATGCCTTTTTTCTTTCATTTCATTCCCCCTGCACCCAAGTGTTTGTTGCATGCGTAGTTAATATTAGTTTAAGCTTCCAATATGACCCAGTCATATTGGACCATCCTAAATGGTCTGAAAGCTGCTTGTGAGACAGACATGTTGTTCAGAGATTTTTTTTTTGTGACTAGTGTGCATCCTGCCAGCTTTTGTTTTTCATGACAGTCAACTCTCTGTTCACAGATGGTCTGAAAAATGATACATTTGGCTCCTTGCAATTATCGCCTCCTTTCCATTTAACCTTTATCCCACTGACATTATAAAAATATGAATAATCTCACAAACTACTTCCTTCAACTTTAATGAATTAAAGGTAAAAATTCCAAGAGCCATTTTATGTGATTTCCTCTTTTTATCTATCCATTGTCACAACCACTATTTCAACTTTTTTTTCTTTGTGGTACCGAGCTCTTTAAGCATCTGAAAGCTTCCTTTGAATAGTTCTTGAAAAGACTGTGAACATTATGCAATAAATATCTGCTGTACTCCTCTTCATATTGATGATAGAGCAAGTTAAAAGTGTAGATGAAGTGTCATTAGGGAAATCAAGAGCAAGGGATCATTTGAGATGCAGAAAAACATCAATAGGTAAAAATTGCTTGTCTCCTCCCAGAAGGAGCACAGACAAATGTATAAATGTATAAGAAATATCAGCTGCAGTGTTGCCATTCTACTGTTCAAAGCAGATAATTCAAACATTATTGCAGTGAAAAAAAAAGAAGTCTAAGGTGTACTAAAGGTTTTATATAATTGTATAGGGTTATATACAATATAATTGTTAAGGGCTGCTCAGAAAGGCTCTTCTTTGTCAGTTGTTCCCTATAGATTTTATGTAAGTTGTAGGAAAAAAAAAAGTGCTATCACATTGCACATTTTCCATGGTATTCAGAAACCTGAGAGCACAATTGGCAGCAGCAGCCTTTGAAATTCAGGATCTGCTCCTTCCTACAGATACATCTATAAACAAAGGCACAAGATTTGGCTGGTTTTATCTAAGACTCCACCAGGAAAATTGGGCTTGTGAGTTTACCTATGGATGCACACAAAAACACTTCTTGTGTGCAAAAAAAAAGTGATTTTGAAGATGTATACAAGTGGCTTTGGTTATGACATTGCTGGTGCTGGAAGAAGAAAAGGACAGAATGTTCTTGTATTGCTGCTGAGTTTTAGCTTAACCAAATACAGTGCATTTTTGTATTTTACTTTAAGATGAGCTACTGATTTTTAATAATAAATTGTGTCATTCATAACAGTAAGCATGTTCTCAATGTTTAGCAATTTTTAAATATATTTTTCTCAAGAGTGAGGTTGATTTGCTCTCCTGAGAGAATATTTCTATTAAAAAAACCCAGAAATCTCAAGAGTGTTTGCTAATTATAGCTGTAGCAGCAATCCTGTTTTTAAGAACTTTTGAAGGACAAATCTTCAAATTTGAATATTTCTGTGAGCTTAAAGGAATATTTTCTTTCTTTCTTCATGTGGTAGTCATGCTTTAAGCACATAATCTCAAAGATTATAATAATTCTCAGAGCAACCATAGTGTTATAATGAGGAGATAAAATAGATTCTTGATCTTGAAGGTATTCTTTAGCCACTTACCTTTCTCTCCCAACCATTAAACTGAAATTATTTTGCTGGACTGATGTATTTTTAGACTTCTGGATTTAATCCAAGTTTACTGCATAATCTTGACACGACTGCTTTATCTCAATGCCGTGTTCTTTAAATTTCTCTGATTAGAAAAAAACCTTTCTAAATCAAGGGTAATTTAAAAATAGTTTACCAACCTTTCCCTTAAATATTTTGCAGAAATTAAACGCAGTCACTAGGTCTCTATCTGTGTTACACTCTTGTACATCAGCTGGTCCATGTGAATCCCTGGGATTTACCTTACTAAGACCATAATCCCTTGACTTGATTTGATAGTTAGATTGTATGTGTGGCAGAGGCTTTAGGCAGAAGAATCAAATACATACTTGGAATTATTTCTGACGTGGGTGGTTGCAACAGGGATTTTCAGTGGCATATTTCTTAGAACGAAATGATTTCATATGTTCCAAGGACCAGTGAAAGTGAAATTAAATGCCTGAAATGCGTTGGACTCTGGATTGCTCCTGGTTCCTAGCAGTCAGTTCTGGTGCTGATTTAGTTGGTAACCCTTTGTGGAACAAACTCAAAGCCTGGCATAGTGAATGATTAAATATTCCTCTCCTATGAACACAAGACTGCTGCTAAATGTTACAGTATGTGCTCTCAAGCCCCAAATTGCTTATATAAAACCCCACAGAATGGTTAAGGTTTGGAAAAAAGTCTAAGATCATTGAATAATAATAATAATAATAATAATAATAATAATAATAATAATAATAATAATAGGACTGTATTATTGAGCAAATATGTTGTATTTTACACATATAATGGGATCACATCACCTTCATCCTTCTTTTCACCTCAGCTCATATGGTTTCCTTTTCCAGCTCTGCCATTATTCAGCTGGATAATGTGTGACAGCCCAATTTCATAAATTAAAAAATGGAGGAGGGCAGGATCACTGGCAGTTTAGATTTCTTACCAATACTGAAATATTCACTTTCTGACATGTTTCTGTGCAAATGTGTGAAACCCATTTACTTGCTTGAGAATGCATGACCAATATACACTCATCCAAACTTTTTTAGGTATGTTGAGGTAAGAAAGATATAATCCCTTTTTGGGGGCTTCTTGTGCATTGGGAAGCCTTTTCTTTTGTGCTGCATATATTGGAGAGGCTTTTCCAGTTTTAATATGTGGATAAAAATTGCTGTGCCCCAAGCCTGGGGTTTTTGGTATTTGTTCTTTCTGCGGGTCAGAAAGCAGCACTGGTGTTTGCTGAGGTGTCAGGATCCAAGCCACGCTGAGTGGTGAAGCTGGCCTGCAACTCTGGGGTGCATCTGATGGATATTACCAGATGGAGATCAGATTATATTCTTTATTATTTCGATAATACCTCATGGATAATATCTGATGGATATTTTTATCTGATGGATATTATTGATTATTTGGCATGTGCCTGGTGGGCCCTGAATGTTCTCCTTCCATCAACATCCCTGGGACTCTGGGGTCTCCCTGAAGCCTGGAGTGTGATTTTCTCTAATTGCTGGGTGCTAACACACCTTCAGTGTGAGACTCCAGGGTGGTTCATTGAAACTGGAACATCAAATCAGCCTCTGAAATGAATTTTTTTTGCTGGGAAAGACACCAGAAGCTTCATGCCTCTGAGCAACTTGCACTAGTTCTTGTGAACAGATTCCTCTTTGTGTAGATAAACCCTTAAAAGTGGATATTATTATTATACCATCAAAATTTTGGACAAGTTAATTACTATGGTCAGGAATCATGTGCTGTTTTATTAATCTCAGGCTAATCTTAGAAAGGTTTGGTTTGGAAGGAACCCCAATGACATCTTGTTCCAGCCCCCTGCCATGGGCAGGGACACCTATTAGATACAGAAATGCTGTAACTGGAGTGAGAGATTTTGACATCCTAACTGAAATAGAAAAGAAAATGTGCATGTTTAATTTCTTTAAAGTACATGGTGCAGGGTTTACTGTGATAAAACCTTTCCTCTGGGGTGAGGTGTATTTTAAAGGTGCAATACTGTAATTTATCTCTTTATCCAGCACATACTTTTAAAAATCTTTGGTAATAATGGTAGCTATAAAAGTATTCACTTTTTGATAAGGTGTTTAATGTGGAGATTTATTATTCAGCACCTATATTTTTAATCTTTGGTAACAGAGGAAGCTATAAAAATACCAGGTTTTTATTGAAGTGCACTAAAGAAAACATGTGCAGGTGAGACTGCATTTTTTGCATAACACAAGCCAAAGACAAGTGCATGAACAGAGTGATTAAATAATATTGAAAAAAATAATTCAGTGAAACTAGCAATGCTGTCAGGTTAACTCTGTGTTTGACAGCCTGTGGTAAAAGTTCTGTATCACCATTATGTGAAGGTACTATTTGTGGCACCAGTGCATATTAATTTCAACAGATAATGGTGAAGAACATTTCTTGAAAGTAGCACTCACTGAGGCAGCTGCCCACTTAGATGATTAATAATTAGAAATACTGCTGGCATTTCTAATGTGGAAAGATTGCTTCCTTCAGGAGAGGAACAGATATTTACCATGGAGTGCTTCAGTTTGTTTCACCATTGGGTCTGGACGTGGGCAGGTCCACCCAGAATCCCAATTACATTATTTGTGATTGTTAGTGGGCACATCAAGATTTGTAGAGGTGTGGAGGGAGCTGGGGGGCTCTGGGGGTCTGGGGGGACCTGGCTCTGCACCAGTCCCTGACAGGAAGGGTCAGCTCAGTTCTTCTCTCCATTTATTGGTTCAGCACATCAACATGAAGTGCAGAGAATGTGGATCTGGGTGAACGTGTGGCTCATTCTTTGCAGCAAGCTAATTACTGCTTAAAAATTGATGAAATTCTGAGGGCCATAAGGGTTTGCTGAAGTGATCTCTGGAGGCTTTAATTTTTTTACTTCCCTCTTTTTATTTTTTTGTAGCTCACTGAAAACTGTCTCTGTAGGCTTCTCTCTCTTTATCTCCCAGCTTACTGAAGTTCTTTTCCTTAATGTTACCTTGGTAAAGACTTTGCTGCTTTAATATATAATTTTCATTGTGACTTTCATTGCTGCAATTAAGTGGCTAATTGAACAGTTTATAATGTCTGTTCCTAATTGCTTCTGCAATAGGTTAACTGTGAAAGGCATAGAAAATTAACATACAAAATGTTGCCTGTGTTACCTTTTGCTGGAAAAAACCTCAGAGATTTTCTTTTTTTTTTTTTTTTTCTTTATGGGCAAAAAAACCTGCTTAAAATGCTTCAATATTAAACCATCTTTGATATTGAATCTTATATGCCATCTACAGTGTAATATGCCGTAGTTTAAAAATGTCCATGAAATGTAAGTGTAGATAGAAAATACATTTGAGATTGAGGTCTAACCTGCAGTAAAATATGTGAGACTGCAGTTAAACATTTCCTGTCTTGCTTATCTTGCCAAAAATACAGAGCAGAGCAGCAGTTTGGGCTTTCTGGATTGTCTGTTGTAAGAATAGAGCAAAACTAATACAAGCCTCCAGAACACCCTCCAATGGGTTTATAACAGAAGAAATAGAAGTTTAATCTGCCTGTGCTATTTATAATACAACAAGGGCTTTCGAGCAGCTTTTATGCCAAAAAAATAGTAAAGTACAGGTCATATGGGAGGGTGTTCCCAGCTGTTCCTGGACTGTGCCCTGAGTGGAATGGAGAGCAGCACAGTGCAAGAGCAAATCTGACAAAAACTTAGAAAAATGCAAGCTTCTCAAGTCTATCTTCAGGGTTATCATCGTCAAAAAAGACATTCAGGGGTTTAGTGTAGCAATTTCATTATTAGTAAAATAGTAAGGTAATCATCATTTTAGCATATGGATTTTTTTTTAAATAAAGCTACAGTAGAATGAAAAGAGAAGAAGTAATATGAATGCAGTGAAAAAGTTCCTTGGTTGTTATTAAAACTATTTCTTTATAAGTAAATATTGCTGACCAAAAAAAAAAGAAAGGGGAAAAAAAAAAGAAATTGTCCGTAATTGTCCATAATACATGAGTAGGGAAACACTGCAGCTGGAAAATCTTCGTTTTCAGGCAGTTGGGTCTATAAATGTGTTTTCCATATATCTTTCCATTTTCTTGTCATCCCAGTGGTAAAAAACCCCAAATAACTTATTTGACGTGTTGATTACTCGAGCCTGTAAAATACTGCTCTTGAGAAGGAAGATTTCTCACGCTGACCTTTTTCTCCTCTGTGTTTAAACTGTTCTCCTCTCCTTGTTCTTTACTAGTTTTGAAATTTACCTGTTTCCCTTTCCTAAGTCATACTGACTTTTCAAATCTGTTTGATTACAGGCCTAGCTTTGGTCTGGTCCTTTTCCTTGCTGTAAATGTCTTCCATACTGAAAAAAAATAAAATCCTCCTTTGTTTTCAGAGGTTTTTCATTCACTTTATTTCTTGATACAGTTTATTTTATTTCTTCCATGCTGAAGGGAGGCCTTGAAATTTAATTGCACAGGCAATTATTCTTCACCTTTCTAAAGCTGAGTGCTCACCCTGGGAGGTGTCTGTGCTGTGCTGTATTGCACTGATGCTGCAGAATTTCTTTGCTCTAGATGTTTATAGTAATATAATAGGAGTCCTAGTAAATATCTGTATTGTGTAAGTGGCTGTGCCCCAATCCTAGTTGTTCTAAATGGGCTACAGCTGCAAAGTCCTTAATTGAGCAGCAGGTGTGGCTCCTGAAGGCATCTAGGATATAAGGGGGTGGGTTTTCTGGTCAGGGAGAGCCTGGAAGGAGCCCTGACTAAGAAGCAGCAACAAGCAGAGGAAGAAGTCTGTGCTGTGAGGAGCTGCCCATGAGAAATATCACCGAGAAGGTACAGGACTTTAGAAATATGATTGCAACAATATGGGACTCTAGAAATATGAAATACAACAAGATAACAACAGATGTTCACATTTCACCATCTGTCGGAGGTCTTTCCTTTTATTGCACAGAAATATCCTGTTAGCCTTCAGTTTACCCAGGTCACCTCTATTGTTTTTAAACTTAAATTTTACTCTTAGTTTTCCCCATCCCTTTGACTGCAGCGTGGGTTTGTTTGTGTGCAGGGTTCAACAACTCGGAGCGCACGTGCGACAAGGAGTTCATCATCCGCAGGGCCGCCACCAACCGCGTCCTCAACGTGCTGCGCCACTGGGTCTCCAAACACTCACAGGTACCCCCTCCAACTCACAGGGCTCAGCTGCTCACACTGCTCCTGCCACGGGCAGCCCTGCCCAGCTGCTCTGCCTGGGCTAAACAGCTCCTGTGTTCAGGCGCAACTTTATCAGTTTATTTATTCGCGCTGGATTGCTCACGGGAAATCGTGTCGGTGGTTTGTGATGGCAGAATGGTGTTGGTAGGGGAGGGAGGGCAAGAAACACGAGAGGTTTGTGTAATATCATAGATGAAATATCCTTTAGGTTGTCAGGTGGGGAATGTGCTGGGAAAGTTTGACATGGATGCAGAGGAGTATTGAAAATAGGGAAGGGAAGTTCAGGAAGAGGAAAGGGAAAAGGAAAGAAAGGAAGGATGAGGGATTTTTGTACACCCTGTGCAGATGGTGCTTCATGTCACTTACAGACTGCTTTGTCACTTCAGGCTGCTAATAAAGGATACTTAATCTCAAAAGCTAACTGCAGCAATGTCAAACTCTCTCATGTGAAATCAATTCCCTTTTTCCCATATAAAGGGTTTAATTTTCATAGAGGCTAAGTTTGCTAGAGAATTAACTCAGTAAGAGGTGTAAGTGGGAAGATTGGTTTGTTTGAAAAGCTGAACAGCCCAGAAGAGATTACTAAAATCTGTCTTGGTATCACAGGAGTGATTAATCATTTCAAGTTACTGGGAGCAGCCTATGGACACCGAGTTTTGACTCCCTGTTAAATTAAATTCAGAATCAAGCAAATACTGAGCTGTAACTGAAGTGGTAGCAGACTTTTATTACAGTTTTGTGCTACTCTAGGTGCTTATTGTGTTCCAGTTCATATTAAATGTCTTCTATGACTTGAGCTGATCCTCTATGCTAATTAAAATTTATGTGATTGTGGAAATGTGGAAACTTTTATCTATGTTAGGCAATGACTACAAGTAGTTTCACTGAATTTCTTTGCAGTTGTTTTTGCATCATGTTTACAATTGGTATTGTAAAAATACCAGTAAAAATATGAAGAGGACAAAAATAATGAGTAATAGTTCATTGTGCATTTTCAAAGTGGAAGCTGTTACCTGCACTCCCTGGTCTCTCACTGCCATTTATTTCTTCCATGGCAAAGGTGTCAGATTTTAATTCTTTAGTTCTTCTAGTCCATTGTTCTTCCAATATAGCAAATAACCCAAAATGCAAGGGCTTTGGCATGGAAAGTAAGAAATGCTACAGCAGCAGAGCATATAATAAGATTTTTGTGTTGTTTACTTGTGAGACTAGGGAGAGAGAAAGGACAGGCCCGAGCAAACCAGAAAAGACTGACATGGTGCTGCCAAAAACTATGGGACAGGATTACTTTAAGGAGGAGTAGTGAAGAATTACTGTCTGGCCAAACAATGTGAAATGTTGGCAGTAAAGATGTGGGGTCCTGGGAGAGCAGTAGCTCCAAGCTTATTTTACAGTAACGACACAAAATGCAGATCCTGAGCCACCAGTGTCTGGTGAGGGAATCCTGATTCGATTTCCAAAATAACAAAACAATGTAAGCATTGGAATTCTTAAAGAACAACAGACCTGCCAAAAACTTTTATACCTTTTAAGGTATTTGCATTGCTCTCTGGATACTCAGCAACCTTGGCTGAGATTTCCTTCATCTTCATGAGCAGCCAAAAGCAGGTTTGAGTCTCAAAAGAAAGGGCAGATTTTATTCTAAAAAAATTCCAAACAACAACAACACAACCCCCCCAAACAAAAACAAAAACCAAACAAACAAACAACCAAAAACCCAAAAAAACAAACAAAAAACAAAACAACCCCCCCCCCCAAACCCAAAACAAAAAACCAAAACAACGGAAAAAAAAAAATCCAGCTTACACAATAAGTAAAAAGAAATGAAAACAAGTGGATGTTTGCATGGACAGCATTTAATGTAGAATTGTCTGTGAGCAGAAAACAGAATCATTAAAATTAATGAATCGGCCTATTCAGTGAGGATGGGCTTTCATAAAATGGTTTTGTTATCTTCAAATCATTCTAAACAATTCTGTAAAAAGAATTAATTGCTCTTAAAACATGGGTTATACACTATAAAAGCCTCACTTATATTTCACGTAAATGTACACATGGTAGTGCCAGACCTGCAGCCCTTTGTGGAGGGCACAAGGAGCTAATGGATGTCCTGAGGAGCTGTCAAGGCAGAGATAAAATTTTGGGAACAAGCCATCCCCAGGTGAGGTGACACATACTTCCCTGTTTTTACCACCCTGAGCAAGAGCAGCTTGCTGTGCTGTGCTGCTCGTCATCCAAAACCAGCACAGTATGAAGGGTAGCTTTAGGTATTCCAGATTGTTTTGTTTACATTTCTGTTCTTTTTATTCCATAGCCCTCCTTTTTTATCTGTTTTTTTCTTTTTTTTTTTTTTTTTTCATTCAGACACCTGCATGCCAGCAAAAATCTTTCTTTTTGCCCTAAATAACAGCAGAAAGCTCGTGTTTACATTGTGGTTTTGAAATGTGACTGCGAGGAGCAGAGCAGGATTCTCCTGTTGCAAAACAATGAACACACAAGTGATGAGGCCGAGGATCACAGGGAGCAGAAGCCTTGCTGGGGACAGAAAGGGCTCACGAGGATAAAACTCCCACCAGCTCCTGCAGATGTGGGAAAATAGGAAGGCAAAAGAGGCCAGGGGCAGAAAGTCTCAGTATGAGTTTCACTTTCCAAGTGAGGTCTTCCAGCCTTGTTTTATTTAGCAATGCTTCCTTGCTTTTTATCTAAACGCTTGTGGTGCAAAGGGAAGCTCCTTCAGCTCCTGTGGCAAGCAGACTGGAGTGGGGCTTGTCCAAGGAGGGACCTTTCCCATCTGGCCCCTGCAGTGTCCCCAGCTCTGAGTGGCAGCTGAGGGCTTCTTCCCAGGGCTCTCTCTGCAGATCTCAGCTGCAGCAGCTCTCTCACAGCCTCCTGGCTGCCCAGCAGTGTCCGTGAGTCACTGCCTCGGTGAGCTGGCAGGTGTCTGCTGAGGAAGGCAGGAACCAGCCTTGGAATGGAAAATGCAAACCCCCTCCCTCTGAATTGTTGTAATTTTGAAATTAAGGGGCTCTCAGGCAAAGATACGGGAGCAGGAATAGCAGTTCTTTACCAGGAAAATTAAAAATACAAATGCAATAGTACAAAAAGGAAATAAAACAACTGAGAGAGTGATCACAGTCGCTGCCCCTGAGTGCCAGGGGGTGTCCCAGCCCCATCCCAGGGGGGCTCAGCCCTCCTGCAGTGCCAGCTGTGGCTCTGCTGCAGCATGGATCCTGCACAAGGGGGGAGTTTTCCTCTGCAGCTCCAGGGCTGCTGCAGATGGGCCTGGGCTCCCTCTGGCCATGCAGGGAGCAGAAAGCTGCTCCTCTGGCCGTGCAGGGGGCAGAGGCTGCTGGGGTGTCCCAAAGCTCAGATTGGATCCAGGGAGGAATGCTTGGCTCCTCCCCTGGGCGGGGCATCTCCCCACGGGATGCTGGGATTGGATCGGCCCTGCAGGGACACTCCCTGGCCATGGACAGAAGGTGATTAATGATGAATGGGCCATGGACAGCAGAGAGCTCCTGGAGGGAGGATTGGCTGTGGGAGAGATAAAGAACAACTGCCCCATGGACAGCAGAGAACTGCCCCAGCTCTGACAGGTGAAAATGGAACACACACATATCTCACAACCCAGGACAGTTACAGAGTGACCACAATGCCTGGGAAGAGGACCACGGCTCATATTTTGGGCATACAGGTCATGGTGTGTGCCTGGTTCCTGCCCAGCCCCAGTGCAGCCTGTGCTCTTGGCCATCCCCACGGAGCTGTGGTGAATTTCCAGCAGGAGCATTGCCACTGGGAGCTCCTGACAGCACCTGGGGAATGGGGACAACTCCTGGAGACAGAGCGCTGTCTCTGAAAACATGATTGCAGTCAGTAAAAAATAGTGTTAGCTCACATGAATTGGCCAATTCACTTTCTTTCCATTTCGTTGGAATAAAAAAATAGATAGAAAATTTATTATATGAGCCCCACTTACCTCATATTAAATGGCATAAAGTAATGGATAAGATATTTGTTGAGTTTATTCTAAGTGAATTGTAGAAATATTAACAAACTACATTTCAGCCACACTTAGCAAGATATACTATATTTTGACTACATTTCAAATGGACCCCAAGCTGCCTTGAAACAGCTTTTTTCTTGAAGTAAGCCAGACTTATTTCAAGCTCAGGGATGATTTTCCTGAAAGCAAGTTATAACTCCATTTATCTCTGCCTTCCACCTGTGCCAGTGTTTTGTTGCATGTGAATTTACACAGATTTTGCTCAACACAATTGTGTGTGGTAGGTGAAGTGTGTTTTTGTGCTTCAAAAATGAAATACTGTAGTGGAGGACTGCAGCAGTGAGTAACTTCACTGAGCTCTGATGGTGTTTGATCTCCTGTGCACAAGATTAGGACTCACTCATCTGCTGCAACTGGAGTAATTACCTGCTTTCTTTTTGGCATGAGGACAGTTACAGGAAAATTGTAAGGCAATCCCCATCTACTTAAAAATATTCCAATTTGCTTGCGAAAAGTCATCCAGTTGATCTCTCTCTGCTCCTGCCTCTTTCTTCCCTCCCTCCTGTTCTTTTGTAGTTCTTCTCATTGCCCTACACAAATATAAATCATGTTTACTGTTTTAGCTCCATTTTACCTGTCTGGATTATTCAGTTCCCCACATTGTTTAGGTGCAGAATGTTTCCTCTCACTGAAGAACACTTAAAGAAAAGGGAGAGGAAAAGCTTCTGGGGTTTTACTGAGCTCATGTCAGATCTTGAAAATATATTCTCTGTGTAAACCACCTACAGTAAATCTACTGGTTTTAGTTTAAAATGCATCTTAGCATGTTTTTTTTCCCCCCCTTGCTTTCTTCTGCCTCTCCTGGCCTCTCTTTTCTTCTGGCCAATGATTTGAAATCTGAGTAATACCCACAAATCTTTAGGCTACTGTAGACTCTAAAATGTATTACAGGTATGTGACCCTCTGATAGAGAACCAAACCTCTGTCAGATTGAAATCTGCTGCTGGGAAATTGAAGGATTCCTGTCTGACCAACTGTATTCCTTCTCTGATACATAAATTAGAACAAGTCAAAAAAGTGGTGTAAAATTATGTAGGGAGCTGTGATACACATGTACCTAAGGCCATAAATAGCTACCTGCTGTGGATCTAACTGTTCTATAGCATAAACAGATAAATATTCATGTGTGACACCCATAATACAGCAGATATTCTGCATGTATTTAGAGTTATTTAGTTATTTTTAAATTATACTTAAAATTGGTTGCTAAGTATTTTGGTGTTTGTATCATTCTTATGATACAAAACTTTCAACCTTTCTCCACAAAAGTTAAGTGCATGTATGTGTTTAAATGCAATACTTTCCCTGTTATTTTTTTAATATATATGCCTCATCACACTGGAATCTCAGTTTCATTTAAATAATGGCCTTCACTAGAGGAAGAGATTAGTTCTTAATTTTTCTTTTGATTCCCACCTTTATTCATAGGGTTTTTTCCCCCCTCATCACACTATTAGAAACAAATTACATTACTTTAAAAAAGAAAACCATAAATTTGAGTTTCCCCAGCAATTCCAGCACAACTATCTTATGGACATTACTCAGTAAAACAAGTTTTAATGATAATGACCAAATTATTAATTCTTGTAAGAATTAGCAGGTAACCATGCAAAAACTGGAAATGCTTTGGTTTGGCTGAATCTGGTAATTATAGGCGAGGTTCTCCGATCCTATTTGCAAATGAAAAAACTTTTTAAATTCTAGACTTTTTTGGTCATAGGCGTGTTTTCAATAAAAAAAAAGTCATCCTGAGAGAAGATGTCTTGTAATGAAAAGAATTAACCAGTTGTGGTCTGAAAGCTGTGCTTGGAGATGGAATGCTGGCCAGGATGACGTGATCTGCCCGAGGGTTTTACCCAGCAGGGCTGAGTGAGGATGGGGTTTGTGTCACCTCCTGGGTGATATTTGGGATTCTGCCCTTTGGGGATATTTCTGTAGCACAGGCTGCAGAGATACCATCCTCCTTCACACAGTGTCTGCCACTGAGGTACATGAAAAACTCATTAGTTACACTGCTTGCTTAGGCTTGTGCAGACTCAAGGTTTCTCCTTTCACTAAGTTTTGATAGTTTTATATTTCAGATTATTTTCTTTTTGAAACCACTGGAGTGCACACTACTGTCATGTAGTTTAGTTACATTCCTTGTGTTTTGTCTAATTAGTCTCATTTCTGTGCCCCAAATATGAGAAAAGGCTCTCATGCCTTTCCTTGCAAACAGCTAAAACAGCTCCTAAGGGAGGCATTTCAGAGCATGGCTATACAAAATGTGCTCTAGAAAACAGAGTGCAGTGCCCTGCAATAATTCTCTCTTGGCTTTGAGCTGAGTGTTTGATACCCCAGCTTCCTGTTCTCCAACACCCTCAAATATGGGTAAATACCTCCAGAAAAAATAAGACACAGATATTAATCAGTTCCAGAGTATTAATTAGCTGAGGCCCAGGTGAGGAGACTCTGGAGGAGTGAGGAGGAGGTGCTGTAATAGGAGGGAAATGCCCAGAGCAGGTGATGTCTGAGTGCTGTTAGGAAAATTAACCCACAAACAGCAGAGGTTGATGTCCAAAAAGGAGACAGAGCAATCCTTTGGCTTTATTCCAATAAAGGCAGAGGCCCTGGGGTCTCTCACATTTTTGGAGGACTCAGCCTCCTTTTTATCCCAGTTTCCCAGCCACATTTCCCTTCTCTCTTTCCCCATTTCTGAGGCACTTGAGAGGTTCAGTCTTTCCAGAACACCTGATCCCAAAGATTTCCCTCTAATGTATAACCCTCCCTATTCATTTTTAATTCTTATGGAATTTAGGGGCTTTTCTTCCCTGTTGTTTCTTTCACCTTTCAATGTCCAATTTCATTTATCATCAAACCTAAAGCTTGTTTGTATAGGCAAATCTCTTTTTGCATTCATCAATCAGTGGAATCCTTCCCATGGTTTCTTTTCTCTCCCAGTGCTGGTTTTATCCACCAGCAGACCCACATCTTGTCTGTAAAGGCAAATCTGCTGTTCTTCTCTGCTCTGACATTGGAGCAATAACCTTTCTCAGAAATGCTGTGAGCGTGGCTGTGGCACGTCCTGTGATGAGCACTCATTCCTCTTCTGCTCTGAACTGTTGCCTCCCATGTCCAAATGAGGCTCCACCTCAGGTTTTAGCTTTGATATTTTTCAGATTCTGTGCTGCTTTAGTGTGTGGGTCTGGGCTCCATATTATGGGATGGTAAGCTCTGTGCACAGAGCAGGGAGACAAAACAATTCCTGCTCCAGTTTGGGAACAACTGATCCAAATCTCAGCCCAGGAGCACAAACACCGTGGGCTGGAGAGAGAAAAACAAGCAGGGTGGGACGGCCTGGGCTAAAGCTGGGATGGGACAATGAACTGCAAGGTGCAGATGGAGCAGAGCTGATCCCAGGGACAGACCCCGTGCCTGCTTGTGCATTTTGGGGCCATTTTGGTTCATTTTGGGTGCAGCCCTGGCTGGGCTCTGGTGCTGCCCAAGGTGCATCCATGGAGGAGATCCTTTGAATAAATCCCTGCTCTGTTCTGGCTCCTCTGTTCCAGGGCAGCCTGAACAAGGCATCACACCTGTCTTGGTGGCTGTGGGAGTGCTCTGGTGCCCACCTGAGCTGTGCTCACCTGGGCTGGCTCTGCTGCTCCCTGAGGCCCACGTCTCCAGAGCCCCTCACCACAGGAGGGGCTGTGGGGATTTTTTTTGGGAGTAAAACACCATGCTCTGGTGCCGAGGTGCCAAATCTTGCCCATTTTCAGTAACTTTGTGCCTCCTGTTGCCATGGAAACGAGAGGGAGCTCTGCACGCACATGGCCCTGCTTGCAAGCAGCTGTGGGTTATCAGGGAGCATCTGTGGTGCACCAGGCAGCTGTGGGTTATCAGGGAGCATCTGTGGTGCACCAGGCAGCTCAGTTGGGGTTTGCTTTCCTTTCAAAATGCTATAGAACAGCTGAATACAAGAGTTTTGGGAGTCTACCCCAAGAGTTGCCTGTAACTTCCCATCTCAGAGCCTGTACGTCCTGTGTCTGCAGATTGTCTAATAGTGTCTGATTTCTCCAAATTCAGATAAGTGACCTTATCAGATGGGATAAGAGATCAGATAAGATCTGATCAGGTTGAGGTCAGGTTGCTGCGTGTCCCTGAATTTCAGGCCTGTATCAGGTATCAGCCTGCCCCAGAGATCATTAAAATGCCAAGGTTCTTCAGTGCAGGGACAGATCATTTAGTGAATTTCTGAATTATCACCTGCTTCTGGCCGAGACCCACAACATCCTCAAGCAGGTGATAATTCAGAAAAGGAAGGTTCCCTGATCATCCTGTCTCCACACAGAAGGCAAAGCTCAAAAAGGAGAAAAATTGCAGCCTTTGGGAGATGCTACTTTTGTGGCCAGTTTACTTATGTGCCACAGCTTTCTCAAAATATTTTCAAATGTAATAGTAAAACAAAAATAAAAACAAACAAAAAATTCAAACCTAATCGAAAAAGAAAGGGCAAACCCATTACAATATAATTTTTCCGTTGTTTGTTCAATGCTGTTAAGACTAAAGGTAGTAAAACTTTTTTTCATTTTCAGGATTTTGAGCTGAACAACGAGCTGAAAATGAATGTGTTAAATTTGCTGGAGGAAGTTTTGAGAGACCCTGACCTTCTGCCACAAGAAAGGAAAGCCACTGCAAACATACTGAGGTAAATGCATTTCTAATTATTTCACATATTAACTGTAGCACAGAGGGAGGCATACTGTGTATCATAGAATTCACAGGGCTGGGTTTCCCTCCAGAGTATTTAATTTTGAAGGATTGCTAAGTGTTTTATGAGCCATAAAGCAGAACCTGCTTTAAGTTTCATTCATAAAAATACCTGCATTGGAGAGCTTTGCTGCAGGACAGCTGGCAGCCTTGAGCTCAGCCCTCAAGTATGAGTGAAAACAGCTCTGTCTGCAAAGTGTGAATATTTTACAGCCACTGGTTTCAAGTCCATTGTTCTGCAATCCTGTGGAGCAGTAAACATGTAAAGATTAAGCAAATTAGGTTGCTTAATAATAATAAATACATTATTTATTTATGATTAAATAAATAAATTAGTTGAAACATCTGTAGACTAAGGAGTGATTAAAATAAAACATCATGAAAAACACAGATAAATCTACAGTATGCTTTATTAACATTTATCTAAGTATTCTGCAGGTAAACCAATAAGTGTGCAATGAATAGAGTATGACTGAGTTTTCTAAGACCACTTGACAGGTTTCCAACAGATATCTGAAAAAAAAGGTCTGAAAAAAATCACTTGTGAGGACAAATACCAAACAGAAGATAAAAAACACAGATAAGTTCTTATTAAAGCCACGTTTCTTCTTACATAAACAAAAATAATCCTCCTTTTAATAATACTGTGTGTGCTGCTATTCCAAGTAAAAACATTGTTTTAAGTTTCTTTGGAAGAGACAGCAAGTCAAAAGAGCCAGAAGGATGAGGATGATGTGGGCTTTGATAATGTGTGTGACAGCACAGGTTCTACTCACAGTGGGTAAAATTACCCTAAAACTTTCAGCTTCTTAAGGAAATGCTTTAAAACAAGCCCGGTCTGCTCCTGAGAGTAATGGATTTATAGGCCTTCACCATACAACAATTTCTTCTACCCAGTTTCAAATGAGCCAACTTCCACTAGAAGGTGCATCAAAAAATGAACCTTTGTATATTTATCTGTAAAGAATGAATTGTCTCTATTTGCAGCCTTTTACTGCTGTTCTGGGAAATGGTTGTTATTGTTTGTCCTCTCTCCCCTCCTAGAACTGATTACTGTGTACCTGAGCACGGAGTCTGATCCACCAGTGAATACAGTTCATCAGATACTTCCATTTTTACAAATTTTTCAAAAATTCAGATTGAATCTTTGATCATTCTCTAAATTATGGTTTTTTTTTTTTCAAAGCAAAAAAAAAAAAAAAAAAAAAAAAAAAAAAGGAAAAAGAGTTTTTTGTTTTAGCCTTGGCTAAAAACTCCTTTATTGCTTTTCAAGGCTGGCAGTGCTGCTGAACAGACATAGATGCTGGACAGCCTGATGTGAACTATTTCAATCCTGCTTCTATGTGAATTAAATTTCAATACAATTTCTCACCCTTTCACTGGAAGGGGGAGGTGTTCAGATCACCCATGGGAAATGTCTAATAATTAAGAGTGATTTCCAGAGTTTAACAAAACACTGTAATTGCTGCTGGAGACACAGGCTCTCAGCAAGGCTATACAGCTAATTGAGTAATCAGTTATAGGATATAAAGAATAATTTTACAGGCCATAAGGATATAATAATCCTTATAGGATATAAGGAATAATCAGCAGCTGTTTGTGTGTAACTTTATCTGTGATACTGACACAGGAGTGCACGTTCCTTTGCTCTTCCACAGTCCTTAATTTTTATTGCACATTCTTCAAATAGAAATATTGAAAAGCTTTAAAAATAAGCTTTATTCGAGGTGGGAGCAGGGACCTGCTGTCCCTGTTGAGACTGAGCACTCTGTCCTGGGGCATCCAAGGGTCCCTCTGCTCCTCAGCCTGCTGGTGCACTCAGAGGCAGGGCCAGCTGCTCTTTGGCAATTGAACTTTGCAATAATCAGGATATGAAATGGGGGAATAGCTTCTGTCAGGGGGCTCAGCCTTGCTGGCAGGTTGCAAACATCCTTGTACAATTCTGGAGCTGGTTTCTGAAGGCTCAGAAATGAACAGAGTCAGGAGAGATGGCACTGACCTGCCTGTGTCCTCTCTGAGAGCACAACTGCAGGAGTCCAGGAGGTTCGTGGGTTTCCAGGGCCAGAGGAGCACAGCTCTTTGTACATTTCCTCTGAAAGCAGAGGTGCTGCCGTGGTGCAGAGGAGGCTGTGATGATGTGGGCTTTGCTCTGGTGCCCTGGCTGGGTCAGTAGGTCAGCCAGGACTGAACCTGCTCTGCCCTACACTGGAGAGCTCTGGCTGTTGGCTGTCTGCAGGGATCTCTGTAGGTTTGCTGCAGATCCAGCTCCTGCCCACCCAGAGCTGCTCAGCTTTGGGCCAAGGCTCCCCTGAGCCGCCCTGGAGGGGCTCCACGTCCTGCAGGGTCCATCCCACGGCATCTCTCCCTTCTTCTGCAGCACACTGGGGATCCTCTGTCGGGTTACAGTCACTGTTCTGAGCATGGAGAGAGGGCCTGCAGTGGAAAAAATATTTCCTGAATTCCTTCAGGAAGGGTTTGCATTGCCAAGGAGCCCTGTGGTGGGAGCCTGTGGTTACCTGAAGCACCAAACCACAAAACTAAGGTCAGGAAATGCAGCACTCCTGCCACAGTCTCTCCCTGTCACAGAGGAGATGCTCTATTGTATTTGTGCTGCTCCCAGATGAAGGCAGGAATGATGAGTCTGACTTCATATTCTCAGAAGGCTAATTTATTATTTCATGATACTATAATATATTAAAGAATGCTATACTATACTAAAGAATACAGAAAGGATGCAGACAGAATGCTAAAAAGATAATAATGAAAACTCCTGACTCTCTCCAGAGTCCCAACACAGCTTGGCCCTGATTGGCCAAAGAGTGAAAACAACTCACAGCAGAATCCAATGGAGCAGTCACCTGTGGGTAAACAATCTCCAAACACATTCCAAAGGGGCAAAACACAGGAGAAGCAAATGAGATAAGAATTGTTTTCCTTTTCTCTGAGGCATCTCAGCTTCCCAAGAGAAAAATCCTGGGCAAAGGAATTTTTCAAAAAATGTGAATGCCACAATCTTCTCCACCCAAATTCTCTGAATTCAGGCATCCTGGCTATTTCTGCATGCACAGTGACAGAACCCAGGCAGGGACTTGTGAATCTCTTTGGTCTGTTGCCTTGCAGAATATGCAGAGCTGGTCCCAGGGTTTGTGTTTCCCTCCTGGCTCCTGTTCAGGCTCTGCCTTGGAGAAAAGCTGCTCAGCCTATGCCCTGCTCCTTGGAGAGATGTCATCCTTCTCCACTGAGACCTGTCATCTAATTCTGCGTAGAGGGGAAATACAAATTACCTGGAACTGAAGGACTTTTATTTACTATTGTTACAAACATTTAGAAACCAATTTGTTTGAAGCTTTCTGACAGCATGCTTTTCATGAGCAAGCACAGATCTGTCGTAACTGGTAGATTTGGTGAAACTTTCATTCAAAAGGTTTCTCTGGAATGGGTTGAAAATGGGAAGAAGGAGTAATCCAGTTGATGTGTCCTTCATAAAAATAGTCACTCACCCCCTTGCTAAGTGAGTGCTGTAAAATTGTATTGTTCTGCAGAGGTGCTTGCTGCAGGCATTTTGTTTAAAACATGTATTCTATCAGAATTCTGGGTTGCCTGTCAGCTGTCACTGTTGGCCCTGGCTTCCCCACATCTCAGTTTTTGTAATCTACTCTTGAGTCTGAAAGGTTGACAAATGCACAATGGGCTTAGGACAAGCATTTCTTGTAAAAAATTCCATTTCAAACATTCATGAAAAAACGTTCACACTTTCTGAGGCTTAACACTTGCATTTTCTATGTCACCCTGAAGGATATTGGGCAAAAATACATCTTTTTTACAAACTGCCGCAGCCTTTGCATGCATGCACATCTTTGGAAAATCCATCCCCTTGTTAGCAGAGATCAGAGGAGCAGGAAAGGTTGGTTTGTGTTCCAAAGATCCATCAGGTCAGCTCTGGGAAAGGCTGTGTTTGGAATATGAATGACAAGGAAAATGTTGATGGGAGATGCTGAGCTGCTTCATGCCTTGAGTCATCAAACAAAGCAGCTGGTATTTCTTGCTTGATGGGATTTCTGCTGTGTGGACTGACAGGGTTTCTCTTCAGGGTAAAAATGCTTTTTTAAATTCAGTATCTGTTCTGAAAGCTACACAAACCTCCCAATGTACGTTTTGCTTGAGACTTTATCAGCCTGATTTACTAACCCTGGAAATCTAGATAAAATTTAACTGATAATCAAGCAGGAAGGTGTAAGTTCAGACTGAACAGCAGTGAACAACATTAATAGATAATCCTATCTGGAGAAAAACAGGTTGCTTCCAGAAACAGCTCCTCCTCCTTCTTCTTCTTCAGACTAAACATAAATGAAATTGAGGGATATGCAGATGTCAAAATGTGATGGATGAACAATTTTTCTGCCTTGTATGATCTCACCAAACAACGCATTTCAGGCTCTCTAACTTGCCCTAGCTTTTAAATATTTTTAATATGCTTTATGTACCACAAAGAAAAGATGAGACTCATGCTTAATACTTTAAAGTAGAAAATTATTTTAATATTTGCCCTGGTCAGGCATGAAGAATAGTGAGAGAGAGAGTCTTAACTGGTGATTCTAAGAATTAGAAAGGTGTTTTTTTTATATTTTCCTCCTTCATTTCCGAAGATACTGCAGGAGTGACCCTGTTGAGTCGTCCCTGAGGGTGACGCTGCTCAGGAGAGCCCCTCTGTGCCTTTGCTGTCTCCTGTGGCTCCTTCCACAAGGATCTGCTTCTTGCCAGCTCCCAGGGGCTCTGTGCAGCGAGTGTCCCCAGCCCTCTGTGGAACT
The DNA here is from genome assembly GCF_028769735.1 of Zonotrichia leucophrys gambelii. Lineage (NCBI taxonomy): Eukaryota > Metazoa > Chordata > Aves > Passeriformes > Passerellidae > Zonotrichia > Zonotrichia leucophrys. The sequence goes on along the minus strand of NC_088200.1, from coordinate 75,003,627 downwards.
GGGGATCCCAAGGCTGAAAGCAGCACAGACTGAAGTGGAAGCTGCTGTTGATGCTGTCAAAAAATTACCATTATCCAGTCTTCAGATCTGTTGTCCTCTGCAGATTTGACTGTAGAATAATTATGGATAAAAGGAGAGTTGGTCTTGGGTTTTTTCATGAGACCACTGTGCTAGGAAAAAAGCATCTGTTTAGAATGACAGATTGAACATCTACACAAGACATGAGATGTGATGGTGCAGAGTACCAGGAGGCAAAGATTAAAGTTAACCGTTTTCAGTCTTTTCAGAATTCATACTTTATTTCTCATTAACCAAATACAACAATTTCAGTATCAAAGGCCAGAACCTGATCCAACATCAACATAACATAACACGAAGTTCTATTTAAGCATCTCAGATTTTACAAGACTGATGAGGGTTCCTGGGGCAGAGGCACGGGGCCTGCGGCCTGCGGCCTGCGTGGTGTTCATTGCCAGAGGCTGTTGTCACAGGATGAGCAGGCCTTCCTGCAGGCCCCCAGGCATGGCGAGCAGCACAAAATAAGCTGCTCTGCAGGACAGATTGGCAGGCTATTTACAGCAGCCGAGGCTGCACTCCTTATTATCCGGGCAAGAAGCTTAGGGCTCTCCTGGAGAGGTAAACACGCCTTGCCCTGCAGGCACAAGGTGTTTCCAGCCCTTATGGGGAAAAGGAAAAAGGAAAAAGTGTGCTTTCTGACAGCCTTTTACGTTCCTCTCCTGTTTCTTCTCCCTGAATCTTCTCACTCCTATATTAGATAAATCCAGTGTTGTCAAGGTTTCTTGCTGTCTGTTATTTCCACATGAAGGAGTAAGATCCTGTGTATATTCATATTATGTGCCATCCATATTATGTGCCAATATGCTACATCAGGGTAGATGCTTGATCAATACTTGCTTTTGCCTAGGTAATTTTTGACCCATTACTCTGAAATAATCACGGGTTTCCTGTAGCAGAATTGGAAACATTCATTAACACGTTTATTACTGAAAGGAAATCGTGTCCTTGCTACAAGTACAAGCTGCAGTTTGCAGTCCATTTCCACACACAAAGCTCCGTGTGGGACACTGAACAGGACAATTTCCAGGATTCATTAGCTGAGAGATCTTAAATCTCCATGGAAATACTTCATCTTACATGTCTCTGATGCTGTAATAGTTTACACATTTTTCCTTAAAGCAAGACATGACTTTTTAGGCTACAGATTTTTTTTTCCTTTACCTCCTCAATTGCAGGCTTAGGATTTATTTTAAATAAACCATTTTGCTGATCTGTGATAAGGTTTTCTCATAACCATGGACAATTATATTTATATAGGATGTTCTGCCACTCTATTTTTCAGGACTCTTTCTCAGGATGATCAAGATGATAACCATTTAAAAATAGAGGATATCATTCAGATGGTAAGTTCATCTTGAGAGTTAAACATAAATACTCCTAGAGAAATGTTGTGTGTTTGAGTCAATAAAATTTAACACAACTGCAACTTGTAAAGTACTTCTGGATAGATATACTGTTTTTTATACCAGGAATGTCAATTTCAGTTTAGAGATTGTAAGATTTTGGAGCACCTGTCAAAAATGAACATGTCAGAACTTTAGTATTTGGATAAAATCTCAAGATTTTAAAAAAGGGGAAGAAATTAATATACGTGAAAATACAAGAGGAGAATATGCAGAGTTTATTAACTCATGTTCATACTCCTGAGCTGGTGCGTGCCTGTTTTATGAATTTCCAGGCCGGTGGAAATTTGTGTTGTCTGCGATTGTTGCTAATCCTCATTTCTCCTGATCCCGAGGTTAATTACAGCCCCACTGCGGGCTCCCGGGCAGCTGCTCGTGCCCTGTGGCCCACGGAGAGCCCCCTCAGAGCTGTGCTTGCTTTGCAGGCAGACTGCCCCAAGCCCGAGTGCTTCGAGACGCTGTCGGCCATGGAGCTGGCGGAGCAGATCACCCTGCTGGACCACGTCGTGTTCCGCAGCATCCCCTACGAGTGAGCTCCCTGCACGTGGGGCTGGGGGTTTGGATACCTCCCTGCCCTTTGCCCAGGCCTCTGGCAGCAGGCAGCAGCCTTGTGGAGGTGCCCAGCACCCCAACAGCCACTCTTGTTCACAAGTTCTTTCATCATGGCTAATTTGGTCTGTTAGAGAATGAATTATTTATTTAATAGACTGTCTTGGTTTGAAAAGCCAGGTGTCTGCTGAGGAAGGCAGGAGCCTCCTATGAAATGGAAAATGTAAACCCCCTCCCTCTAAATTATTAGGGTTTTGAAATGAAGGGGCTCTCAGGCAAAGATACGGGAGCAGGAATAACAGTTCTGTACTAGGAACATTAACAATACAAATGCAACAGCACAAAACAACCCACAGCCAGAGTGCTCACAGTCGCTGCCCCTGAGTGCCAGGGGGTGTCCCAGCCCCATCCCAGGGGGCTCAGCCCTCCTGCAGTGCCAGCTGTGGCTCTGCTGCAGCACGGATCCTGCACAAGGGGGGAGTTTTCCTCTGCAGCTCCAGGGCTGCTGCAGATGGGCCTGGGCTCCCTCTGGCCATGCAGGGAGCAGAAAGCTGCTCCTCTGGCAGTGCAGGGGGCAGAGGCTGCTGGGGTGTCCCAAAGCTCAGATTGGATCCAGGGAGGAATGCTTGGCTCCTCCCCTGGGCGGAGCATCTCCCCACAGGATGCTGGGATTGGATCGGCCCTGCAGGGACACTCCCTGGCCATGGACAGGAGGTGATTAATGATGAATGGGCCATGGACAGAAGGTGATTAATGATGAATGGGCCACGGACAGAAGGTGATTAATGATGAATGGGCCATGGACAGCAGAGAGCTCCTGGAGGGAGGATTGGCTGTGGGAGAGATAAAGAACAACTGCCCCATGGACAGCAGAGAACTGCCCCAGCTCTGACAGATGGGAATATAATAAACACCCAGCTAAACCTGAGACATAGATATAAAATTAACAGACATAGGACTTAAAACAAACTAATACTACACAGGAATAAGGACAAAAATAAAACTACTCATAGATATATACAGCATGAGGAAAGTACCTGTTAATGTTACAGCTAGTGAAGAAATAATAGAACTTAGGATTCAATGGCTCTTACCATCCAGCTGTTAGTGAGGCACACATGGAGATCCTTTCCCTCAATCCCCAGCGAAGCATCCATGGAATCTGTGCCCAAACTCCAGAGAAAAGTCTCAAACACTTGCAGGTGTAGGAGGCTTGTACCTCTGTGGTAACTCGTGTGTCTTTTGCAGTTTGTAAAACAGTCAGGAATATTTCTTTTATCTCTTCCCACATCTGCTCTCCAGACTGAGATGTTGATTGTTAGCTGGGCCTGAGCCCTTTTGGTGCTGGAGATGATTCCTTTTGGGCCTGGGTTATCCCTTCATAGCTGCCCCTGCTGTCTGTGGTAGAGAGGGGAGGACACTCCTGGCACAGAGTGTCCCTTGTGGGGCCAGTGGCCACCAGGCTGGCATGGCCACCACCCCCAGCTCAACCCTGACAAAAGGGTTTGCACACATACTGGGATAGCCTGGTGTAAATAGGGTCACAGTGCTGGAAATTGGGATGAGGTGACAGGGGAGAGGGGATTAAGAGAAAAATAAATCTTTACACTGTTTACCATTTCAGTCAACAATAAAAATGGTATAGTGAGGTGCTGGAATTAGTGTAAAGCTGTGTTATTAGCTTCCAGCAAATTGAGGTATCCTTGAAATCTGCTTAGGCTATTACAGACACATTCTCTACTGTGTTTATGAAGATTTTGATTGCTTTTTCTCCCATCAATGTCTAGAGAGTTCCTTGGGCAGGGCTGGATGAAAATGGATAAAAATGAGAGAACGCCCTATATTATGAAAACTAGTCAACATTTCAATGATGTAAGTAGTCTCAAATACAGACTTGCTTTCTAGGGACCCCATCTACTGTCTCTGACCTCTAGAACAGAAATGTGTTGTGTTGCAATGTGATGTGATGTTTTATCTGTTAGTGACTGGATGCTGTAGCCTCTTTGTAATTAACAATTTAAATCAAAGCAGATGAAGATTCTCCTTTTCAATAATTGGTACTCAGCATTTTAGTGGCAATTTAAGAGAGTAGAACATTTTAAACTGTAGCACGGTGCTTTTTAGCCTACTGAAGAAACTTCATTTTCTCCAGAGAAATATAACACCAATCCTGTTTAATGCCTTTGTATCACTTCACATGTCTTTTTCCTTTATCGTTTTCCTTGAACTTTACTGGGAGACTTCCCAATCAGCTTTGGTGCTGATGGCTTGGAGACCTTCCCATTGCATCCCCAACCTTTCTTTCCTGTCCCCATCCCTTCCAATTGTCCCAAGCTCTGTTTCCAATGCCCTTTCCCTGGGTTTATGAATCACAGAACTCACAGAATCACCGGGTTGGAAGAGACCTTCAAGATCATGGAGTCCAACCCAGCCCCAAGCCCTCAACTGAACCCTGGCATCAGTGCCACATCCAGGCTTTGTGATGGGGACTCCACCACCTCCCCAGGCAGCCATTCCAGAATGTTATCACTCTTTCTGTAAAACACTTTTTCCTTATATCCAACCTGTATTTCCCTTGGTGCAGCTCGCGGCTGTGTGCTCTGGTTCTGTCAGTTCCTGGGGAAAGAGCCCAGCCCCAGCTGAGCACAGCCACCTCTCAGGGGGTTGTAGAGAGTGATAAAGTCACCCCTGAGCGTCCTTTTCTCCAGGATAAACACCCGTTTGTGTTCCAAGAGCCATCATTTCTGTCATGCTTACCTGGGCGTTCTCCTGCCTTGGCCGTTAATTCCTGACACGTTAGAAGGGATGGTGCTCCATCTCGCTGAGCCCCTGCCTCTCTCTCTCCATGGCCAGATGAGCAACCTGGTGGCCTCTCAGATCATGAGCTACGCGGACGTGCCCTCGCGGGCCAGCGCCATCGAGAAGTGGGTGGCGGTGGCCGACATCTGCCGCTGCCTGCACAACTACAACGGCGTGCTGGAGATCACCTCGGCCCTCAACAGGAGTGCCATCTACAGGCTCAAGAAAACCTGGGCAAAGGTGTCCAAACAGGTGAGAGGCACTCGGCCACGGCAGGTTCTTGTATTTGCTGCAATGCCCATCGCTGGAAGGAGGGATGAATCTGACTCCGTGTTCTCAGAAGGCTAATTTATTATTGTATGATACTATTTTATATTAAAGAATACTGTATACTAAACTATACTAAAGAATACAGAAAGGATACTTACAGAAGGCTAAAAACAAAATAAAGGAAACTTGTGACTCCTTCCAGAGTCGTGACACAGCCTCACCATAATTGGCCAATAAGTCAAAATAATTCGCATGAAACCAATCAAAAACCACCTGTTGGTAAACAATCTCCAACCACATTCTAAAGCAGCAAAACACAGGAGAAGCAAATCAGATAATTATTGTTTTCATTTCTGTCTGAGGCTTCGCGGCTTCCCAGGAGAAAAATCCTGGGCAGAGAGATTTTTCAGAAAATATGACAGTGACTGTGGGGAGTTCTGATTCCATCACCTGCTGTGCCCAGGGGCTGAGACAGGGCTCCTCCTGTGAATATTTCTGCTTTTGCACCACCTGGGATGTAGGAAATGGAAAGACAGAAACTTCCATAGATACTGAAGTGTTTGAGTTGCAGCCTTGGAAGAAGCTTGGATTGATGAAAAAATAAAAGTACACAGACATTAAGCAGAAAAATGATAAACTTGTTTTTCTATAGTTGTAAGTAAGAATATGCCTTCAGTCAGTGAGAAACTTCGTTGGGTAAGATGGTGAAGGGTTTTATAGTATAGTAATGTAATTATATAGAGTAAACGAAGAGATTAGATATTATAATAGAAGCACATATGTGTACGTGTAATTATATATATAATTTTATTATTATATATATAAAATTATATGCAATTACTATATAATAATAATATATTACACACTATATTTATTATTATTTATTATACATAATAATATATAAAATAATATATTATTATATATTCATATATTATTTGCTATAGCATCTTATATATTATATATTATAATATATAATATAATAATGTATAATATCAAGAAATAATATGTTCATAGTATATATTTATTATAATACATAATTATTATAAGTATATATATATAATTATATATCATTTTAATAGAATTGTATCCTATTGGATAAAAGCATTCA